>NC_053426.1:79462339-79701820 GCF_007990345.1 Gossypium hirsutum | reverse complement strand
TTGAGTATCTTAAGTGAATATTAATAGAAGAATAATAGAAATACATGCTTATCATTAAAGAATATTTCTATTTTTCATACTACATTAATCCATTTTTCTTATTTCCATGGATTTTATGTTTACCACATACATTCATGCAGTAGATTTTCCCGTCGTATTATTCTCATAGTCCTATTTTAATGACTTGATATAATTGTTTTAGTTGTTTTATTTTTGTTCTCTTCATTTAGTACGCGAGTCTCATGAAATAGTCCTAATTAGTTCATTTTTCCATGCTATTTTTTGGGACGTATTGGTTGAACTTCGACTTTTCAATGCAGGTACAATGTCATCCTCACATGGTAAGAAGACCGTTGTCCCACCTCGAAGAAAAGGAAAGGAGCAGCGTTATCCTCGGTCCTACAGCGGAGATTAGGCACCGTTACTCCACGTTCCCTTGGGACCCAAGAGGAACTATATCAGATATTACGAACCCGACCCCTAGGTGTGGGCCGCTACATTGACTGGGCCGCGCTTGAATAGATTCATTTGGCTGACGCGGTTCGAGCCCTCCTGACGACTGACCCATGGGGGCTCTTCTTTGAGATCGTCGAGCCGACGTATCTCAAGTTCACATTGGAACTCTGCTTGGCGTTCCATCTTCAGACTATCATGACCAACTTCGACAATCCTGGAACGGTCCACTTCTGCCTTGGTGGTCTAGTACGCCAGTTGAGCATACTCAGTTCGGGATTGCACAAGGGTATACACGGAGGAGTTCATGGACGACAATGAACTTGACACCCTCCACCGCCACATCCACTGTGCCCGTCAAAATGCTGGAGGGACCTCGTCCCTGCCTAACTACCTACGATCCTAGCTGCTCCAAGGCATCGGCTCTCCCTCCATCCTTGAGGTACCTACACGCCATCTTAGCTCACACTCTAATGGGACGACGAGAGAGCACCAACGTCGTCACCACCCACGACGCTTAGTTCTTTTGGAGCATGGCGAATGGCACGTCCTCGACCTCCCTACTTCATCACCCTCGCCATTTGCCATCAAACAGAGCGACATAGGAGAGAGGTCATCTCATCGACCCCTATGTGACTTGACTGGCTCAACACTTGGGCTCCTCAACACAGCAACACAATCATCCTCCCTCACTCTCATCGGCCAAATGTCCCTACAGGGCATCTCAAGCATGCTAAGTATGAGGATGATCGAGAAACGACGTGGCACCTACCCTCCTTAGTATACCTCATCCATCCCATAGAGGAAGAGGACCCAGAGGACATTACTGATGATGTCCCTCCACGTCATGAGGACCCACCATCTCAGCCACTACCCATCCATCGTCCAGTTCATGCGGTGACTTCATATTCTGACATCTCTGAGCGCCTTACATGATTTGAGTAGTAATGTTTCAGTGCTTTGATCATATTGATACGACTCTACGTAAGATTTATCAGCACTTCCACATCTCATCGCCACCACCACCTCGCGAACCATCCGGCGATAACGATGCTTAAAACTTTTATTTATTATTTTTATTTTCACTATTATCTTTATTTATCTTATTTAAGTAATTTTTATTTCATTTTACTTTATTATTATTTTTAATTCTAGTTTTTATAATTTTTATTAAATAATTTATAGTTTCGGCTATTTCATTACGAGTAATTACACTTCCTTATATTTCCTAAAAAGTTCCTGATTCTATCACATTTATAAAGAGCTCCAAAGGTCATCATCACATAGGAACTAAAAACTCCACTAGCAAAGGTTCTCCATGACTGCCATGTCCTGCTCGCCCACGACCATAGCTACCACTAGATATAATATTCTTTTGTCGTAGGACTTATGGACTAATGAATCTCTACCACCATCGGAGTATCCTCCTCCACTCTCATCATTTTCTTGGCTGATTATTCTCCATAACTCCAAATCAAGGAGTTCATTCATCATTCAGGAAGTTTCACTTCTCTCCCTGTCTTATGATTATTTATCTATATTTTTTCAATATATCTATCTTTGTACATTGAGGGCAATTTACATCTTAAGTATGGGGGTCTTTCATATCATCATTAGAAATCCCTGAATTTTGTCTTATTCTCATGTGAATCACTCATATCACTATTAGAATGAATTTTAATTAATTTATGATTTTTATTGATATTTCTTGAATTAAAACATAGGCATTTATGCATTGATTGTTTAAACTTTAAGACATTAGGGAATCAATCATGATAAGTTGATTTTTGAAGAATTATAAACTTTTAGGTTGTTTCCCTAAGTTTAGGTATTATCATGAGTTGAAATTCACAAGTTTAAACATCAAAAAATCCATAATTTTTTGTGAGATCTTGAGCCTTTAGAGCATATTTTATTTCTTTCATGCTCACTTTTATTAAGAGTGCGTCAGTATTGATTGTTATTCTAGAATTTGCTTGATTATGCATGTCAAGACCACACCATTTGATTTGATATGTCAAGATGATAAAGGCAATTAGGTTTAACCCACTCACTCTACCCCTTTTGAGCCTAACAAGCCATTAATTAATTTACCCTCAATATTAACCCATAACCCATTATTGTTGAAATCCCTAATTTGATCCCTATTTTGTCGAGATTTGATTTGAACAAATTGCTTAACTATGTTTTGTTCTTCTATGTATTTGACTTGTTCTTAAAAAAATAATACTTACATACATATTAGTAGTAATTCGTTATTTTTGAGCTTGAGTGTTAATTCCATATTCGAGAAGAAGCTCATTTGTATTGAACTAATGACTAGTCATTTTTCTAGCTATGTAACTTTTCAATTTAATCTCGATTCTAACATTTTCCTTCAGCTTGTGACCACATCCCCTAACCAAAGCCACGTTACAACCCTCTAAAAACCTTTTTGATTGATGTATCATCTCAATATCTAATGGTGGAGATTTGATTTTCATGCAAGCCTATGGTGATAACTTTTCATACTGACTAATGAGTGCTTTAATTGATGTCCTTAATCACCTTGAGTGATTTGAGTGAATCTTTAGTGAGGATGTCAAACTCTATGATATTTTGATGAAAGTTAATCACTTAGATAAGGGGAGACACCTATGTTTTTGTGATAAAATACTCAACTTGGAATGGTTGAAACTTTGATTTACTTTTAGTTGAATTTTCAATGTATGAATACTTATGGATTATTTTAAGATATTATTGATAGGGATTATAAATTGAGAAGAATTTATTTTGATTGTGAGTTGAGGATTTTTCTTGAGGACAAGTAAACGCTTAAGTGTGGGGGTATTTGATAAACCGTAATTTATACATATTTTTATCCCATGCTTAACATATTTAAGGATGATTTCTCCTTAGATTTGATGAATTTGATGCTCCTAATTCTTTAATTTCATGTTTTATACTTAGGTGAGCATAGGAGAGTAAAAAGAGCGAGAAACGGGCCAAAAACGGAGAAGGTCGCCCACGCCGAGACCTTCGCCGGAGTCGAGTATGAGGTGTTACTAAGCTTAATTTAAACATATTTAGAACTTTGGGATTATTTATTTCTACATTCACAGCTTTTAAGCTACTTGCATCACAGTCACAAGAAAAATTATATCTCGAGTTACGAAACTCGAAATCAAGATCCGTAAATTTTCCCTAAATCTAGACTCATATACCTATCTACTAATTTTTTTCTAGAATTTTTGGTTGGGCCAATTAGTACAGTTTATTAGTTAAATTACCCCTGTTTCAGGACTTGACTGGTCTGACCTCTGTTTACTACGAACCATATTTCTCTATACAAAATCATATGACTATGAGGTTTATTCTACTGAAACAGACTCAATAAGGATTCTGATAATATAAAATACACTACCTAATTATATCTTTAAATTTATGGTGAATTTCAAAGTTGGAACAGGGGATTCAGAAACTGCTATGACCCTGTTTCACTAAAACTCAAATATCTTGTAACATATAATTCATTTACCTGTTTCATTTGTTCATGTGAACTAAACATAATAAGCTTCAATTTGATATGTAGTCCATCACCAAGTTCAATTCTATGATTTTTAGTAAATTTTTAAACTCGCGTCAGTGTTGCTGCAGTATTCTGTTTATGACAATTTCATCCCTTTATGAGTTTTTATGCACTAAGTATCTTAATAATTTTCCTTAACATCAAATATAATCTAAACTAACTATTTTCATAATTTTCATTATCAAGCATTTCCTCAACCATTCCATCACCATACCATAAGAGCATTTACACAAAAAAGGTATATTGCTATACATGTCATACTTAAATTTACAAGCCATTACCAAAGTCTTCCGGATAGTGTGACTGAGCCTTCGACCTATCCCGACTCCTGAGCTGGCTTGTCCAAAACTACAATGAGTAAGAAGGAGGGAGTAAGCATAAATGCTTAGTAAGTTCATATGCAAATAATAAGTAACATAACAAACAGTCATACCAATCAACATTAGCATGTATCACTAAAACACATATCACATTTTTAATCATTTTTCATCATCTTATTACCTTATCGTGGTTGTATCAATACTCAACCCGAGGGTTAAATACATACCTGTCCAAAATATCCATTTCACATCACTTACCAATACGTCTCTTTACATCTCAAATATTCCTCCATTTGAGTAGAACTTTACCCGTTGAACACATTGGAATATAATTCGGATACATGGATAACTTGCACATAAGTGCCATATATGCAATCAAGCAATCATGTAACCCGCCCATAAGCGAACTCGGACTCAACTCAATGAGCTCGGGCGTTCGCATCCATAAGTGAACTCAGACTCAACTCAACGAGTTCGGATGCCTAGTTACATCTCACGAACTCGGACTCAACTCAACGAGTTCGGATGCTCAACCATCCTAGTGACATGTCATTTGTATCCTAATCTATTCCTAAGGTTCAAACGGGCTTTTTCCTGAACACTTATCCTTGCCGTCTTCCGTAGAATGCCGAAATCAATACTCGGTAACAATTATATTAACAAGTAGTTCACATAATTTCATATTATTTGAAATTAACCACAAAGCATACATTTCATAATAAAATTCAGCATAGCATATAATTAACATCAATAACTTAAAAATAACCATTATGTTACATTATTTACACATGAACTTACCTTGGTATCAAAATACAAAGATTTTGCAATTTAGTCCACAATCTTTTCTTTTCCTCGATTGAGGTCGATTCCACGTCTTTCTTGATCTAAAATAACACATTTAGCTTATTTAATACTCACATTATCAAATTAATCCTTAACTCAAATTTTGGCAAAATACAATTTTACCCCTAAACTTTTGCATATTTACATTTTTGCCCCTAGGCTCGGGATTAAAATTTATTCCTTATTCTTATGTTTACAACATGCTGATAACTTTTCTCTTCTATAGCAACATCAAATTCTCACTCTAACATGTACTTGTGACTATTAGGTATTTTACCGATTAAGCCCTTTTACTCGTTTTTGCTTAAAATCGAGTAGTACAAGTTGTCTAACATAATTTAAAACTTCATATTCTATCATAAAACATCAAAATACACAAATTCACCTATGGGTATTTTCCAAATATAAACCCTAGGTTAAATTATTGCTAACATAAGCTTTATCGAGTTACCGGGATATCAAAAACGTAAAAATCATTAAAAACGGGGCTTGGAATCACTTACTATGGAGCTTGGAAGATTGAAACAAACCTAGCTATGGAGAACCCTTGAAATTTCGGCCTAATGAAGAAGATGGACAAAAATTGGCTTTTAATTTTGTTTTTAATTCATTTTAATAACTAAATGACCAAAATACCCTTACTACTAAACTTTCCAAAAATTCCTTCCATGTCCTAATTTTTCCATGAACTTAAAATTGGTCAAATTGCTATTTAAGACCTCCTCATTAATATTCCAAAACAATTTCATACTAAAAACTTCTAGAATGCAAGTTTTGCAACTTATTCGATTTAGTCCCTACTTTCAATTTAAGCACTTTAGGCATAGAATTTCATCACGAAATTTTCACAGAATCATGCAATCATATCATAAACCTCAAAATAATTATAAAATAATTATTTCTATCTCGGATTTATGGTCACGAAACCACTATTCCGATTAGGCCCTAATTCGGGATATTACAACTCTCCCCCCTTTAAGGATTTTCGTCCTCGAAAATCTTACCGGTAAACAGATTTGGGTATTGATTTCTCATAGTTTCTTCGGATTCCCATGTAGCTTCTTCTACTCCATGCCTTTGCCACAACACCTTCACAAGTGCAACATTTTTATTCCTTAGTTGTTTGACCTCTCGAGCTAAAATCTTAATCGGTTCTTCTTCGTAGGTCATATCTGGTTGTAGTTCAATTTCTGTCGGTGAAACTACATGTGAAGGATCCGAACGATACCGACGTAACATAGATACGTGGAACACATCATGAATCTTCTCTAATTCAGGTGGAAATGCTAGCCGATATGCTACCGGTCCAACTTTTCAATTACTTCATACGACCCAACAAAACGCGGACTTAATTGCCATTCCGTCCAAATCTAAGGACTTTCTTCCACGGAGTCACCTTTAAAAATACTTTATCACCAACTTGAAATTCAATGTCCTTTCGCTTTAGGTCTGCATAAGATTTCTGTCTATCTGAAGCAGCTTTCAAATAATCTCGAATTATCTTCACTTTTTCTTCAGTTTCTTTATTAGATCAACTCCATAAATCTGATTTTCCTTGAGTTCAGTCCAATACAATGGCGTTCGACACTTACGACCATATAATGCTTCATAAGGTGCCATTTTCAAGCTCGTCTGATAACTATTATTGTAAGCAAATTCCACCAACGCTAAGTATCTTTCCCAACTTCCTTGAAATTCCAATACACAACATCTAAGCATATCTTCAAGAATCTGAATTATTCTTTCTGATTGTCCATCAGTTTGTGGATGAAAAGCAGTACTGAAATTTAACTTCGTACCTAACGCGACTTGCAACTTTTGCCAAAACCGTGAGGTAAACCTTGGATCTCTATCTGAAATAATTGATAATGGTATTCCGTGTAATCTAACAATTTCTCTAATATACAGTTCAGCCAACTTGTTAAGAGAATAATCCGTACGTACCGGGATAAAATGAGCCGACTTAGTTAATCTGTCAACTATTACCCAGATGGCATCTTTCTTTCCCGGAGTCAATGGCAATCCTGAAACAAAATCTATAGTAATCCGATCCCATTTCCATTCAGGAACCATAATAGGCTAGAGTAATCCTGAAGGTACTTGGTGTTCAGCTTTCACCTGTTGACAAATTAAGCATTTGGACACAAACTCTGATATATCTCTTTTCATTCCATTCCACCAATACATTTTCTTCAAGTCATTATACATTTTCGTACTACCCGGATGAATCGAGAAATAACCACTATGTGCTTCCTGTAGGATCTTTTGAATCAATTCCTCATTCTTCGGTACACAAATCTGATCTTAAACATTAAGCACCCATCAGAACCAATTCTGAAATCTGATCCCGTATCAGCTTCACACTGTTTTCTTTTGGCTAGCAAATCTTGATCATTTTTCTGAGTTTCAGAAATCTCTTGTAAAAACATCGGTCTTGCTCTTAACTCTGCTAGAATCGAACCGTCATCTGACATTTTCAACTGAGTGTTCATAACTCTCAAAGCAAACAACAACTTTCTACTTAAAGCATCGGCAACCACATTCGCTTTTCCCGGTTGATAATCAATAACAAGCTCATAATCTTTCAATAACTCTAACCATCTTCGCTGTCTCAAATTCAAGTCTTTTTGTGACATCAAGTATTTTCGACTTTTGTGATCGGTATATACTCGGCACTTTTCACCATGCAAATAATGTCGCCAAATCTTCAAAGCAAACACCACTGCAGCCAATTCCAAATCGTGAGTTGGATAATTCCTCTCATGAGGTTTTAACTGCCTCGAAGCATAAGCCACCACTTTTCCTTCTTGCATGAGTACACACCCCAAACCATTTAGAGAAGCATCACTATACACCACAAATTCTTTACCTAATTCGGGTTGTACCAACACTGGTGCTTCAGTTAATAACTTTTTCAATTCTTCAAAACTCTGTTGACATTCTTCCGTCCATTCAAATGTAACATCCTTTCTAGTCATAGGAGCAGCAATTATAGAAAATCCATTTACAAACCGCCGATAATACCCAGCTAGCCCCAAGAAACTTCTAACTTCAGTTACGTTTTCGGTGCTTTCCAATCAACAATGGCTGAAATTTTACTAAGATCAACCCGTATACCATCACCTGAAACAATATGACCCAAAAATCCAACTTCCCGGAGCCAAAATTCACTTTTACTAAACTTAGCATACAGCTGCTTATCTCTCAAAGTTTGCAAAACTATCCTCAAATGCTCAGCATGCTCTGTCTCATCTTTGAATAAATTAAAATATCATCTATAAACACCACAACAAATCTGTCCAAGTATGGCCGAAATATGCGATTCATTAAATCCATAAACACAGCAGGAGCATTTGTCAACCCGAATGGCATAACTAAAAATTCATAATGACCGTACCTTGTTCTCAAAGCAGTTTTAGGCACATCCGACTCCTTTACCCGCAGTTGGTAATACCCAGATCTCAAGTCAATCTTTGAAAACCATGTCACTCCTTTTAGCTGATCAAACAAATCATCAAATCTTGGCAACGGATACTTGTTTTTGATTGTCACCTTGTTTAACTACCGATAATCAACACACAACCTCATAGAACCATCTTTCTTTTTCACAAATAACACGGGAGCACCCCAAGGTGAAAAACTCAGTCTCACAAAACCTTTATCAGTCAACTCTTGCAACTGCGACTTTAATTCCTTCAACTCTGCTGGTGCCATTTTATACGGAGCAATCAAAATCGGAGCTATTCCCGGTATCAAATCAATACCAAATTCTACTTCCCTGACTGGAGGCAAACCTGGCAATTCTTCTGGAAATACGTCCGCAAATTCACACACAACCGGCACTGATTCAACTTTATTTTCAACTTCTTTTGTATTAATTACATACGCCAAATAAGCTTCATAACCCTTTCTCAGATATCTTTGAGCCGACATTGAAGAAATCACACTAGGCAATGCCTCTGATTTATCTGATTCAACCCGCAGAGTTTCACCATTTTCACACTTTAATTCTATAACCTTTTCTTTGCAATTTATTTTAGCATCATGCAATGTCAACCAATCCATACCCAAAATAACATCAAACTCATCAAACGACAACAACATCAAGTCGGCCGGAAAGTAATGATCCCGAATCATTAAAGAACATTTCTTACATACTTTATCAACAGTCACACATTTGCCTAACGGATTCGACACTCTAATCATAAATTCTGTGTTAACAACAGGTATATTCATACTAGACACCAATTTCATGCACACATATGAATGAGTAGAACCAGGATCAATCAAAGCAATAACATTAACATTATAGAGAGAAAATGTACCGGTAATCACATCAGGTGAGGAAGCATCTTCACGCGCTTTAATAGCATAAGTTCTAGCCGGAGCCCTTCCTTCAGGTCTAACCGGTGCATCCCTGGCTACATTCTTACTGCTTGTTTCACTTCCAGCTTTTCTCGGGTACCTTCCCCTCGAGTCTGCACCACTAGCTTTTACATTCTGAAATTTTTCTTTCTCAGCTCTCTCTGGGCAGTCTCTAATAAAATGATCTGGAGAACCACATCGAAAACATTCATTTGCTCTACATGGACCAAAATGATTTCTACCACACCGCTGGCACTCGGGTTTAACAAATCTCGAGTTCCCTACACTGGCTGCAGAAGTATTCTGAGATTTAGGACCCACATTTTGCTTCTTATAATTCCCATATGATTGTCCAGCTGAAGCTTGGGAACGAGGATTCATATTCCTTGACTTTCTAGGTTGCTGTGAAAATGAACTACTCATCGGTCTTTTCTTCCAATTTCTAGTCTCAGCCTCTACCTTTTACTTTTCTTTAAGTAGTTCTTCAGCCTTGCAAGCTTGATCAACCAGTACTACCATTTCTTTTAGTTCAAGGATCCCGACAAATACTTTAATGTCTTCGTTGAGCCCGTCTTCAAATCGTCGGCACATCTTGGCTTCTGTAGGAACATATTCCCTGGCATACTTACTCAATCGAACAAACTCTCTTTCATATTCTGAGACTGTCATATTACCTTGCTTCAGCTCAAGAAACTCTTTACATTTCTGATCAATAAACCTTTCACTAATATATTTCTTCCGAAACTCTTCTTGAAAGAATTCCAAGGTTACCCTCTCTTTCGGTACCACCGAAATCAAAGTCTTCCACCAATTATAGGCTGAATCTCTCAACAAAGATGTAGCACATTTCAAACATTCTTCAAGTGTACAAGATAATTCATCAAATACCCGGATAGAATTTTCAAGCCAGAACTCTGCTTTCTCTACATCATCATCAATATTTGCTCTAAATTCTTCAGCCCCTTGTTTACGAATTCTGTCAATGGGGGTTCTGTGAAATTTTATCATATCCATACCTTGAGGCATCGGGGGTACAGGTTGAGGAATTGGGGGAGGTGGGGGAGGTCGTACATTTGGGTTCGTACGAACGAACTCAGTGTACCATGCACTCATCATTTGGAGAAAGGCTTCCCGATCCCTTTCTCCTCCTCCCTGACCAACAGTAGGGGGTGGGTTTCAGTCGGCGCTGCTCCTTCAGCCGGAGCTGGCGCATTACTCTCTACTTCATCTGCCACAGCTGGATCGGGATCCATTTACTATATAAAAAAAATTCATTTAAAAATGTCAGAAGTCGTCACACTATCACAATTCATACATATGGCATGTATAGCAAAATCCGTACATACAACACGTAGTCCGAGAACCGACTAAACCTGCTCTGATACCACTAAATGTAACGCCCCATGCCCGAGACCGTCGCCAGAGTCGAGTATGAGGTGTTACTAAGCTTAATTTAACATATTTAGAACTTTGGATTATTTATTTCTACATTCACAGCTTTTAAGCTACTTGCATCACAGTCACAAGAAAAATCATATATCGAGTTACGAAACATGAAATCAAGATCCGTAAATTTTCCCTAAATCTAGACTCATATACCTATCTACTAATTTTTTTCTAGAATTTTTGGTTGGGCCAATTAGTACATTTTATTAGTTAAAGTTACCCCTGTTTTAGGACTTGACTGGTCTGACCTCTATTTACTACGAACCACATTTCTCTCTGTAAAAAATCCATATGACTATAAGGTTTATTTCTACTGAAACTAGACTCAATAAGGATTCTGATAATATAAAATACACTACCTAATTATATCTTTACAATTTATGGTGAATTTCTAAAGTTGGAATAGGGGATTCTGAAACTGCTATGACCCTATTTCACTAAAATTCAAATATCTTGTAACATATAATTCATTTACCTGTTTCATTTGTTTCATGTAAAACTAGACATAATAAGCTTCAATTTGATATGTAGTCCATCACCAAGTTAAATTTCTGTGATTTTTAGTAAATTTTTAAACTCGCATCAGTGTTGCTGCAGTATTCTATTTATGGCAAATTTCATCCCTTTTATGAGTTTTTATGCACTAAGTATCTTAATAATTTTCCTTAACATCAAATATAATCTAAACTAACTATTTTCATAATTTATCATTATCAAGCATTTCCTCAACCATTCCATCACCATACCATAAGATCATTTGCACAAAAAAGGTATATTGCTATACATGCCATACTTAAATTTACAAGCCATTACCAAAAGTCTTCCGGATAGTGTGACTGAGCCTTCAACCTATCCCGACTCCTGAGCTGGCTTGTCCAAAACTACAATGAGTAAGAAGGAGGGAGTAAGCATAAATGCTTAGTAACTTCATATGCAAATAATAAGTAACATAACAAACAGTCATACCAATCAACATTAGCATGTATCACTAAAACACATATCACATTTTTAATCATTTTTCATCATCTTATTACCTTATCGTGGTTGTATCAATACTCAACCCGAGGGTTAAATACATACCTGTCCAAAATATCCATTTCACATCACTTACCAATACGTCTCTTTACATCTCAAATATTCCTCCATTTGAGTAGAACTTTACCCGTTGAACACATTGGAATACAATTCGGATACATGGATAACTTGCACATAAGTGCCATATATGCAATCAAGCAATCATGTAACCCGCCCATAAGCGAACTCAGACTCAACTCAACGAGCTCGGGCGTTCGCATCCATAAGTGAACTCGGACTCAACTCAACGAGTTCGGATGCCTAGTTACATCTCACGAACTCGAACTCAACTCAACGAGTTCGAACATTCGCATCCATAAGTGAACTCGGACTCAACTCAACGAGTTCGGATGCTCAACCATCCTATTGACATGTCACTTGTATCCTAATCTATTCCTAAGGTTCAAACGTGTAACACCCCGAACCCGAGACCGTCGCCGGAGTCGAACACGAGGTGTTAACAGACTTCAAACCACTTATTAAAAATTTCCCAGACAAGCTGCCAATCTGCGTACTAGTCACTTTAAAAATCATATCTTGAGTTCTAAAACTCGAAATCCAGTTCCGTAAATTTTCCCCGGAACTAGACTCAAGTATCTATATGGTAGAATTTTTGTAGAATTTTTGGTTGGGCCAATTGGTACAGTTTATTAGTTAAAGTCGTCCCTGTTCCTGGGTTCGACTACTCTGATTTTTGTGCATTACGACTTAGATATCTCCCTTTACAGAGCTTCGATACTTATTCCATTTGTTTCTAATGAAACTAGACTCAAAAGGGAATCTATACATATAATGCATGACTTCTAATTGTCTCTGATTAATTTATGGTGAATCTCTAAAGTCGGAACAGGGGATCCAGAAATCGCTCTGGTCCTGTTTCACAAGGGTTTAATTATCTCCTAACATACAGCTCATATGGTCGTTTCGTTTCTTCCATATGAAAATAGACTCATCGAGCTTCGATTACATAATTTATTCATTATTTAATTCCATTCCTAATATTTTTTTTTTGATATTTAAATCTCACATCACTGCTGCTGCCAGCATCTGTTACTAAAGCAACTATGCCTATTTCGTGATATCTCCTTGATCTAACTAATAATTCATCATGCATATCACAAATTATGATCATGACTAGCCATGCCAAAGGCTAATCATTGACAAACATCTCCCTATTACACTATTGCCATATCATGAATTTTAACACCAAAATTAATCAACCATGACATATGGCATAAAAATCGATTAGGCCTCAACTATTATTCAACCAAAACCGAATTGGCCCAATATCAGTCATGACCACGTTATAAAACCCATTTACTACGTTTTATAACTAAGTATCATAGGACCCAAAGTCCAAATTAACATTTATGCCATTTTCGCATGGCTGAAAGTTTACATACCAAAGTTCAAACACAACATAATAGCCTATACATGCCGAAATGTTCTCCTAAACCGACTAAGAAGAAAGTACCAAAACTTGCTAGCTGGTGTGATGACTTCGATGACGGCCTGATCACGCAAAAAGAGACGAGTCCAAGAAACCTAAAATAGGTGACAAGGAAACACCGAGTGAGTATATAACTCAGTAAGTCATAAGCAATGCACTACCATCCATTAATAACATTATCACAAGAGGAAACAAAATGGAACGAGGCTAGTTACTCCATCCATACCGAACTATGCCATAGTTCCTTAGACCTATCGGTTCAATCTCATACCAAGCCATGCATTCACATTCCATATACTAATCAATAGGATATTTGAGGCATTTTCATACATCATTTTATTTTCGTTACAATCATACAACTAAACGACCTTTCACCTATTCCACGATAAATCTTATGTACGTGACTTCAATTATAATTGTCACATAGGTTCAAACTTACCAAGCTCAACTCCAAATATAAACATAGCGCCTATTAGCCATGAACTCAAGGTACTTACCCGATCCGCTGTCCGTGATCAACTCAATAATGTTGCACACTTAGTGTCCATAGTGATTCAAAAATATATATGAAGTCCGCACACTCAGTGCTATATAATCAACTCACACACCTAGTGCTATATAATCAAACTCGCACACTTAGTGCTGTACAATTTAAACCCGCACACTTAGTGCCAATCTCATGATCATAAATGTTTATACCCGCACACTTAGTGCCGAAATCAACAACTCAATACATCTCACCTCTTTTCTTTTCATTCAACACTTTCATCACCACATGCATACATGTATATAAATTTATCATTCCATTCGGCATAATTACATAGACATTATGTCTATTTAGATCAATACAAAATATATGCTTGGTGACTTACCTTATGTTGGGGAAAACGATTCCAACTCGGCTACTCGATGTTCTTTCCTTTGCCCTTGCTTGCCTCTCCACCTTTAACTTCTTGAGCTAAATCGATAAATTAACTAGTTTAACCGTCTTGCTAAATATTTATATCAAAATATTAATGATTTCATAGCATAGGAGACACATGGCCAATTCTTATCTTTCTACCCCATGCTTTTGAACTATTTGGTTAACAACCATATACTATCACCCTATTGTCGATAATCCAATCAAGGATAGTATCACAATTGTGTACACCCATATAGCCGAATGTGCAAGATTAAATTCAACATCACCTATATACTTAATTAGATGGCCGAATATACCAAATTAAACTCAACATTAAATGTCACAAGAACCCTAATCTAATTTGCAAATTGCTTGGCCAAAGACTCACAAGTGCCTTATCTATAACCTATTTGGCCTTACTACTTAAACTTAGCCTTTCATACACTTATATCTAATGTCATAGAGATGCCAAATCCTTAAGTGTTCCAACATCTAACTTACTCAATTCAACACATCGAACAACATTTATACCGATTTTGCTAGCACACAAGCCTTTGGCCGAATGTCATTAACCTCTAGTCACCTAAATTTTTATTCTTTAAAACTCATCCAACACTACATTCGGCACCTCCAACCTATAATTTAGATATTCTCAAGTTCATTCACAAGTACATTTATATGACACATATAGCATTAACATTTTTCAACATGAATCTATAACATGACCGAATACTCATGCACATACATACATAAAGAGAACTCAAATAACACCCAAAAATCTCCTTTCCAAAGTGCATATATACCCATACATACGACAACTTCCATTCTTATCTCCCAACAATGAATTCATGAATTTAGCTATGGGTTAACTAGACTATACACTTATCAACTTAATCTCAACATCAATTAGAATAAAATCACAATGCATACCTTTCCTTTGAACTAGCCATGGCCGAATGCCTTGGTTTCTTTTTTTCAATCTTTCCTTTCTCAATTTCGGCAATGAAGGAGATGAAAGATGAGCCTTCCTTCCTCTTTGTTTTCTTTACTTTATTTCACTAATATTATTTTTTTCTTACATAATGCCATTTCTTATTTTAATAACTAATTAAACATATATCTTTCCCATCAACACCCATCTTGGCCAGCCACTATAAAGAAAATTGGGCAATTTGACATGCAAGTCCACCCTTGTGTTGACATGCACTAATAAACCATTTAAAATTAGTCTATCATATTTCACCATGTCTCATATTGATCCCTATTTAATAATTTCTCATGCAATTGGCAAAATTAGGGAATGAAACGTCCACATATGCATGTACACACATAATAAGCATAGAATATAACAATTAATTATTTTTACGACTCGGTTTTGTGGTCCCGAAACCACTTTCCGACTAGGGTCACATTAGGGCTGTCACAAAACGGGCTTTTTCCTCGAACACTTATCCTTGCCGTCTTCCGTAGAATGCCAAAATCAATACTCGGTAACAATTATATTTAACAAGTAGTTCACATAATTTACATATTATTTGAAATTAACCACAAAGCATACATTTCATAATAAAATTCAGCATAACATATAATTAACATCAATAACTTAAAAATAACCATTATGCTACATTATTTACACATGAACTTACCTTGGTACCAAAATACAAAGATTTTGCAATTTAGTCCACAATCTATTTTTTCCTCGATTGAGGTCGATTCCACGTCTTTCTTGATCTAAAATAACACATTTAGCTTATTTAATACTCACATTATCAAATTAATCCTTAACTCAAATTTTGGCAAAATTACAATTTTACCCCTAAACTTTTGCATATTTACATTTTTGCCCCTAGGCTCGGGATTAAAATTTATTCCTTATTCTTATGTTTTACAACATGTTGATCACTTTTCTCTTCTATGGCAACATCAAATTCTCACTCTAACATGTACTTGTGACTATTAGGTATTTTTACCGATTAAGCCCTTTTACTCGTTTTTGCTTAAAATCGAGTAGTACAAGTTGTCTAACATAATTTAAAACTTCATATTCTATCATAAAACATCAAAATACACAAATTTCACCTATGGGTATTTTTCCAAATATAAACCCTAGGTTAAATTATTGCTAACATAAGCTTTATCGAGTTACCGGATCTCAAAAACGTAAAAATCATTAAAAACGGGGCTTGGAATCACTTACTATGGAGCTTGGAAGCTTGAAACAAACCCTAGCTATGGAGAACCCTTGAAATTTCGGCCTAATGAAGAAGATGGACAAAAATTGGCTTTTAATTTTGTTTTTAATTCATTTTAATAACTAAATGACCAAAATACCCTTACTACTAAACTTTCCAAAAATTCCTTCCATGTCCTAATTTTTTCCATGGACTTAAAATTGGTCAAATTGCTATTTAAGACCTCCTCATTAATATTCCAAAACAATTTCATACTAAAAACTTCTAGAATGCAAGTTTTGCAACTTATTCGATTTAGTCCCTACTTTCAATTTAAGCACTTTAGGCATGGAATTTCATCACGAAATTTTCACACAATCATGCAATCATATCATAAACCTCAAAATAATTATAAAATAATTATTTCTATCTCGGATTTATGGTCACGAAACCACTATTTCGATTAGGCCCTAATTCGAGATATTACACTTTAAACTCTTGTGGTCAGTAAAGATATAAAACTTCTCATTGAATAAATGATGTTGCCAAATTTTCAATGTAAAAACAATAACAGCCAACTCTAAGTCATGTGTCGGATAATTCTTTTCATGCGACTTTAATTGTCTGGAAGGATAAGCTATCACTTTACCTTCTTGTATCAAAACATATACCAAATAGTTTAATGATGCATCACTGAAAATTACAAACTATTTACCCGACTCAAGCTGAACTAAAACTGGTGCTTCCATTAATAGTGCTTTCAACTGTTCAAAACTCTGTTGGCATGTCTCAGACCATTCAAACTTCACATCTTTCTGTAATAATCGAGTCATTGGTGTAGCAATCGTTGAGAACCCTTTTACAAAATGCTGATAATAGCCAGCTAATCCTAGAAAACTTCTGACTTCGGATACATTTCTTGGTGGTTTCAATTCAAAAATAGCTGAATCTTACTTGGATCAACTCAGATGCCTTCCACTGAAACAATATGTCCCAAAAATCCAACTTCTCGAAGCCAAAACTTGCATTTACTGAATTTAGCAAATAGTTGCTTATCTCTCAATGTTTGTAACACAATCCTCAAATGTTCAACATGCTCAGATTCATTTCGGAATATATTAGAATGTCGTCAATGAATACAACAACAAATCTGTCCAAATACGATCTAAAAATTCGATTCATCATGTGACAGCCCAAAATTGACCCTAGTCGGGGAGTGGTTTCGGGACCACAAAACCGAGTCATACTAATAATTAGCCATCATATTTGATGTTTATTATATGTATATATGCATGTGTGAAAATTTCATGTTTGAATTTTGTTAATTGTAAGTGAATTTTATTAAATAGGACTTATGTGAGAAAATTTAGAAATGTGCTAGGCAAATGTGAAGTGGCCTATTAATGCATGTTATGAAAATGATGGGTTTGCATGTCAAATTACCCAAAATTTGAGCTAGTGGCCGGCCATGCTATGAGTGGAAACATGTTGGGAACATGTTGGCTTAGTGAGGTATGTTAAAAAAAATAAAATAGGGAGTATGGGTAATAAAGAAATAAAAACAAAAAAATGTGTGGTTGTTTCCCCCCCCATGGCCGTGAGCTAAAGAAAAGAAAAAGAAAGGATAATAGAAAAACAAAAGAAAGACAAAATGTTGGTTTCATCTTCTCCCTTAGTAGCCGAACTTTAAAGAAGAAAAGGGATATAGCATTCGGCCATCTTAAGCTTAAAACAAGGTTAGTAATTCATGTTAGATTTTGAAATTTTAGCTTATTTTAAGTTAGTTACTAAGTTCCTTACTCTGCCCATGTTAAAATTTGGATTTGGGTGGTGAATGGAGCATTCGGCCATGGTGGTTAATGAAGAGATTTGATTATTTTCTTTATGTTTTAATGAATAAATGTTGATGAGAGATGTTTGATCTAGTTAAAAATTTAATTTGATAGTATTTATATGTGTAATAGCCGAACTTGGACTTGCTTAGTTACTTGAATAAATGTTTTGTATTTAAATGCTAGGATGTGAGTGTTGCCATTTAGATGATTTGAAAAGAATAGGGTAGATGTTTGAATGTCTAAAGGTTCGGTATTGTACATGAATTCTAATGGTATGATTTTGTGAATGCCGAATGAGCTATAGGAGGTGTGGATGACTTTTATGCATGTGAGTGTGTGTATGCCATTTAGTTGGTGACATTCGGCACTTCTTAATTAACATTAGAGATGAGTGAATGAAATCGGCATGTGTATTTGTGAAAATGCCGAATGTGAACTTGGATAATATTGAGTAATGTATGTGCTTTAAAATGATGGAATGGAGTGGATGCTTTAAATGTGTTATGAACAATTATAAGTTAAATTAAGGTTTGCTAAATTACCATTGTCATTGCCTAATATACAAACATACATATGCATGTGTAATTGAAGTATGAATGTTTAGCAAGATGGTTAAACTAGTTAATTTATCGATTTAGCTCAAGAAGTTAAAGGTGGAGAGGCAAGCAAGGGCAAAGAAAAGATCATCGAGTAACCGAGTTGGAACCGTCTTACCCAACACAAGGTAAGTCATTAAGCATATAGTTTGTATTAATTTAAATGGGCATAACGTCTATGTAATGATGCTGAATGGAATGATAAATATATATATATACATGTATGTATGTGGTGATGAAAGTGTTGAATGAGAAGAAAAGAGGTGAGATGTATTGAGTTGTTGATCTCGGCACTAAGTGTGCGGGTATAAACTTTTATGATCATGAGATTGGCGTTAAGTGTGCGGGTTTAAATTGTACAGCACTAAGTGTGCGAGTTTGATTATATAGCACTAAGTGTGCGAGTTGATTATATAGCACTGAGTGTGCGGACTTAATATATATTTTTGAATCACTATGGACACTAAGTGTGCGACATTATTGAGTTGATCACGGACAGCGGATCGGGTAAGTACCTTGAGTTCATGGCTAATAGGCGCTATGTTTATATTTGGAGTTGAGCTTGGTAAGTTTGAACCTATGTGACAAATATACTTGAAGTCACGTACATAAGATTTATCGCGGAATAGGTGAAAGGCCGTTTAGTTGTATGATTGTAACGAAAATAAAATGATGTATGAAAATGCCTCAAATATCCTATTGATTAGTATATGGAATGTGAATGCATGATTTGGTATGAGATTGAACCGATAGGTCTGAGGAACTATGGCATGGTTCGGTATGGATGGAGTAACTAGCCTCGTTCCATTTTGTTTCCTCTTGTGATAATGTTATTAATGGATGGTAGTGCATTGCTTATGACTTACTGAGTTATATACTCACTCGGTGTTTCCTTGTCACCTATTCTAGGTTTCTTGGACTCGTCTCTTTTTGCGTGGTCGGGCCGTCATCGAAGTCATCACACCGGCTAGCAAGTTTTGGTACTTTCTTCTTAGTCGGCTTAGGAGAACCTTTCGGCATGTATAGGCTATTATGTTGTGTTTGAACTTTGGTATGTAAACTTTTAGCCATGCGAAAATGGCATAAATGTCGGTTGGGTTTGGTTTTATAACGCTAGGTCGTAAGCCTTGGTAATTCGACTTTTCTTTTTATGCCATATGTCATGGTTGATTTTTTTGGTGTTAAAATTCATGATATGGCAATAGTGTAGTAGGGGGATGTTTGACAATGATTAGCCTTTGGCATGGCTAGTCATGATCATAATTTGTGATATGTATGATGAATTACTAGTTAGATCAAGGAGAAATCACGAAATGGGCATAGTTGCTTTCGTAACAGATGCTGGCAGCAGCAGTGACGTGAGATTGAAAAATCACTAAAAATAGTAGGAGTGGAATTAATTGATGAATAAATTATGTAATCGAAGCTCGATGAGTCTATTTTCATATAGAAGTAACGAAACGATCATATTGACAGTATGTTAAGAGATATTCAGGTTCTCGTGAGACAGGGCCAGAACGGTTTCTGGATTCCCTGTTCCAACTTTGGAAATTCATTATAAATTAACCAGAGATAATTAGGAGTCATGCCATATATGTACAGATTCCTCTCTGAGTCTAATTTCTATAGAAAAAAACGACATCAGTATTGAAGCTCTGTGCAGGGAGATATCCAATTCGTAATGCGCAAGGTTCAGTGTAGTCAATCCCTGTAACATGGGAGACTTTGACTAATAAACTGTACTAATTGGCCAGACCAAAAATTCTACAAAAATTCTACCATATAGGTATATGAGTCTAGTTCCAGGGAAAATTTACAGAACTGGATTTCGAGTTTCAGAACTCAAGATATGATTTTTAAAGCGACTAGTACGCAGATTGACAGCTTGTCTGAGAAATGTCAATAAGTGGTTTGAAGTCTGTTAACACCTCGTGTTCGATTCCGGCGACGGTCTCGGGTTCGGGGTGTTACAATTTTATTGGTATCAGAGCTATGGTTTAGTCGGTTCTAGGACTACCATAGCACGTATGAGTCTGGCTATACATGCCTTAATGTTAATGTTTAAATGTGTGATGACTTCTGACGGTTAAAATGTTTTTGTTTTGATTAGTAAATGGACCCCGGTGTAGAAAGAACCTTAGCGGATGACGTTGAAAGCGTAGTGGCTGCTCCTGCACAAGGGACGCCGCCTGTGGAACCTCAGTCATCTGCGAATAATCAAGGTGAGGGGGCTAAACAAGCCTTCTTTACCATGATGAATGAGTGGGTCGCGCAATATGCCCGAACCAATCCGGCTGTCCAACAATTCCCGAATTTGAATAATCCACCCCAAGAGCCCGTAATGCCATCAGTCACTGATCCTGTGAGGCTGAGTAAGCCACCTGTAGACTTGATTAGGAAACGCGGGGCTGAGGAGTTCAAGGCCATAGTTACTGATGATGCCGAAAGGGCCGAGTTCTGGCTTGATAACACCATTCGGGTGTTCGATGAACTGTCATGCACACCCGATGAATGTCTAAAGTGTGCTATATCTTTGTTGCGAGACTCAGCCTACTATTGGTGGAGGACCTTGATTTCCATAGTCCCAAACGAACGAGTTACTTGGGATTTCTTCCAAGTGGAATTTCGAAAGAAATATATTAGTCAACGGTTCATCGATCAAAAGCGTAAGGAATTCTTGGAACTCAAGCAAGGCCGTATGACAGTATCTGAATACGAACATGAATTCGTAAGACTCAGTAGGTATGCCCGGGAGTGTGTAGCTGATGAGGTTGCTATGTGCAAAAGATTCGAAGAAGGATTGAATGAAGATTTAAGGCTATTAGTGGGTATTTTGGAGATAAAAGAATTCGTGACACTAGTCGAACGAGCCTGCAAGGCGGAAGAACTTGGAAAGGGGAAGAAGAAGGCTGAATTTGAAGCTAGAGACTATCGTAAAAGATCGACGGGTAAAGCTCCGTTCTTAGCTGTAAAGAAGTTTAGGGAGGACACTAATAAGTCGAGGATGACTGCGGGAATTTCCATCAGAGCACGACCATCGACGGACTCCCGAGCTACTTCGGTAGCTAGTGTGGGCAATAATCGTCTAGAGAAACCTGAATGTCCCCAATGTGGAAGACGACACATAGGTGAATGTTGGGGTAAGTCTATTAACGGAGCTTGATGAGAAGAATAAGATTCAAGGTGCAAGACCTAGTGGAGTGACAACTAGAGGTAGACCACCGAGAATTTTAGGAGGTAGGGGTGGTAGTCAGAGAGGGGCCTCTGATACGGCTGTTCGAGCTGAGAACCGTACTCCTGCTAGAGCATATGCCATTCGCGCACGAGAGGCGGCATCCTCCCCTGACGTCATCACTGGTACCTTCACTCTCTTTGATACTAATGTGATTGCATTGATTGACCCTGGCTCTACTCATTCATATGTATGCGAAACCTTAGCATCCAGTAAGACTCTACCTGTTGAGTCTACTGAGTTCGTAATTCGAGTGTCAAACCCTTTGGGTCAATGCGTACTTGTTGATAAAGTGTGTAAGAGATGCCCTCTAATAATCCGAGAATCCTGTTTTCCGGCCGATTTGATGCTTTTGCCATTTGACGAATTTGATGTTATTCTTGGTTTGGATTGGTTGACCGCGCATGATGCGGTTGTGAATTGCAAAAGCAAGACTATTGATTTGAGGTGCGCAAATAACGAGATAATCCGAGTTGAGTCTACGGACTTAAGGGGGTTGCCAGCTGTAATATCAGCAATGTTGGCCCAGAAATATGTAAGAAAAGGGTGCGAAGCATACCTTGCGTATGTACTTGATGACAAAGAGTTAGAAGAGAAACCCGAATCTGTGCCGGTGGTTTGTGAATACCCGGATGTTTTTCCTGAAGAGTTACTGGGTTTGCCACCTGTTCGAGAGATAGAGTTTGGTATTGAGCTTGTACCTGGAACTACGCCAATTTCGATAGCTCCGTATCGTATGGCACTAACCGAGTTAAAAGAATTGAAAGCTCAATTGCAAGAGTTGACGGATAGAGGTTTCACTCGACCAAGTTTCTCACCTTGGGGTGCACCAGTATTGTTCGTGAAAAAGAAGGACGGAACCATGAGGTTGTGCATTGACTATCGTCAACTGAATAAAGTGACGATAAAGAATAAATATCCGTTACCGCGTATTGATGATTTGTTTGATCAATTAAAGGGAGCATCAGTGTTTTCAAAGATAGATTTGAGATCGGGTTATTATCAGTTGCGGATTCGAGATTCGGACATACCCAAAACTGCTTTCAGAACGAGGTACGGTCACTACGAGTTCTTAGTGATGCCGTTCGGGCTCACTAATGCCCCTGCGGTATTTATGGATTTGATGAATCGGATCTTCAGACCATATTTGGATCGGTTCGTAGTTGTGTTCATTGATGACATCTTGGTCTATTCAAGAGATGAGACCGAACATGCTGAACACCTGAGATTAGTGATGCAAATTTTGCGGGATAAGCAGTTATATGCGAAGTTTAGTAAGTGTGAATTCTGGTTGAGAGAGGTTAGCTTCTTGGGTCATGTGGTATCCGCAACGGGTATTCGAGTTGACCCGAGCAAAATTTCAGCCATACTTAACTGGAAGCCTCCAAGAAATGTTACCGAAGTTCGGAGCTTCCTGGGGCTCGCAGGTTATTACCGACGATTTGTAAAAGGTTTCTCGATGATAGCCACACCAATGACGAAGCTACTTCAAAAGGATGCTAAGTTCGAATGGACGGAGAAATGTCAGAAAAGCTTCGATCAACTGAAAACTCATTTGACTGAAGCTCCAATTTTAGTGCAACCCGAATCAGGCAAAGAGTTTGTCATTTATAGTGACGCATCCCTACTCGGGTTGGGTTGCGTATTGATGCAAGAAGGCCGAGTTGTGGCCTATGCGTCGAGACAATTGAAGCCACACGAGAGAAATTATCCAACCCATGATCTCGAACTAGCCGCCATCGTATTCGCTTTGAAAATATGGCGACATTACTTGTTTGGCGAAAAGTGCCATGTATTTTCGGATCACAAAAGTCTCAAATATTTGATGACTCAAAGAGACTTAAATCTACGACAAAGACGTTGGCTTGAGTTGTTGAAAGATTACGAGCTTGTCATTGATTACCACCCGGGAAAGGCTAATGTGGTTGCGGACGCCTTAAGCCGAAAATCCTGTTTGCTTTACGAGCGATGAATGTGCACTTGTTTATTCTACCCGACAATGTGTTAGTAGCTGAATTAAAGGCCAAACCATTATTGATTCATCAAATTCGTGAAGCTCAGAAAGTCGACGATGAATTGGTTGCAAAACGGGCTGAATGTGTTCCGAATATGGAATCCGAATTTCAAATTGATGATGACGATTGTTTGAGATTCAGAAGTCGTTTGTGTGTTCCAAGGAATTCGGAACTCATTTCGATGATTCTGAACGAAGCCCATTGTAGCCGAATGTCAATTCACCCGGGGAGTACGAAAATGTACAATGATTTGAAACGTCGATTTTGGTGGCATGGTATGAAACGGGACATCTCCGACTTTGTTTCGAGATGTTTAATATGTCAACAAGTGAAAGCAGAACATCAAGTGCCTTCAGGATTACTTCAGCCGATCATGATACCCGAGTGGAAATGGGATCGAGTCACAATGGACTTTGTGTCCGGACTGCCATTGTCAGCAAGTAAGAAGGATATGATTTGGGTTGTTGTTGATAGACTGACTAAGTCGGCTCACTTTATCCCCGTGCATACGGATTTTTCATTGGATAAATTAGCCGAATTGTATGTTTCTCAGATTGTGAGATTACACGGGTACCTATTTCTATCGTGTCGGATAGAGATCCGAGATTCACCTCACGATTTGGAAGAAATTGCAAAAAGCCTTGGGTACCAAGCTGCATTTTAGCACCGCTTTTCATCCCCAAATCGATGGTCAATCCGAGCGGATAATTCAGATACTCGAGGATATGCTGAGATGCTGCATCCTTGAGTTTAGTGGTTCATGGGAACGGTATTTACGTTTGATTGAATTCGCTTACAACAATAGTTTTCAATCAAGTATTAAGATGGCACCTTACGAGGCTTTGTACGGTCGTAAATGCCGTACACCATTGTTTTGGACCGAGCTCAGTGAAAGTAAAATTTTCGGAGTCGATTTGATTAAAGATGCCGAACAGAAAGTAAGGGTAATCCGTGAAAGTCTAAAGGCAGCCACAGATCGTCAGAAATCGTATGCGGATTTGAAACGAAAAGATATTGAATATCAGGTGGGAGATAAAGTATTTCTTAAAGTTTCGCCTTGGAAAAAAGTACTCAGATTTGGCCGAAAGGGCAAGTTGAGTCCAAGATTCATTGGGCCATACGAAATATCCGAACGAGTCGGTCCAGTTGCGTATCGATTGATTTTACCTCCTGAACTTGAAAAGATTCACGACGTCTTTCATGTTTCGATGCTTCGACGCTATAGATCTGATCCTTCGCACATAATTAGTCCGTCGGAGGTTGAAATTCAAGCCGATATGAGTTATGAAGAAGAGCCGATGCGTATCCTAGCTCGTGAAGTGAAGGAGTTGCGAAACAAAAGGGTTCCGTTAGTAAAGGTGTTATGGCTCAAACACGGGATCGAGGAAGCTACTTGGGAAACCGAGAGCTCGATGAAAGAACGATACCCAAACCTATTTACCGGTAATATTTTCGGGGACGAAAATTTCTTGAGTGGGGGAGAGTTGTGACAGCCCAAAATTGACCCTAGTCGGGGAGTGGTTTCGGGACCACAAAACCGAGTCATACTAATAATTAGCCATCATATTTGATGTTTATTATATGTATATATGCATGTGTGAAAATTTCATGTTTGAATTTTGTTAATTGTAAGTGAATTTTATTAAATAGGACTTATGTGAGAAAATTTAGAAATGTGCTAGGCAAATGTGAAGTGGCCTATTAATGCATGTTATGAAAATGATGGGTTTGCATGTCAAATTACCCAAAATTTGAGCTAGTGGCCGGCCATGCTATGAGTGGAAACATGTTGGGAACATGTTGGCTTAGTGAGGTATGTTAGAAAAAAAATAAAATAGGGAGTATGGGTAATAAAGAAATAAAAACAAAAAAATGTGTGGTTGTTTCCCCCCCATGGCCGTGAGCTAAAGAAAAGAAAAAGAAAGGATAATAGAAAAACGAAAGAAAGACAAAATGTTGGTTTCATCTTCTCCCTTAGTAGCCGAACTTTAAAGAAGAAAAGGGATATAGCATTCGGCCATCTTAAGCTTAAAACAAGGTTAGTAATTCATGTTAGATTTTGAAATTTTAGCTTATTTTAAGTTAGTTACTAAGTTCCTTACTTTGCCCATGTTAAAAATTTTGATTTGGGTGGTGAATGGAGCATTCGGCCATGGTGGTTAATGAAGAGATTTGATTATTTTCTTTATGCTTTAATGAATAAATGTTGATGAGAGATGTTTGATCTAGTTAAAAATTTAATTTGATAGTATTTATATGTGTAATAGCCGAACTTGGACTTGCTTAGTTACTTGAATAAATGTTTTGTATTTAAATGCTAGAATGTGAGTGTTGCCATTTAGATGATTTGAAAAGAATAGGGTAGATGTTTGAATGTCTAAAGGTTCGGTATTGTACATGAATTCTAATGGTATGATTTTGTGAATGCCGAATGAGCTATAGGAGGTGTGGATGACTTTTATGCATGTGAGTGTGTGTATGCCATTTAGTTGGTGACATTCGGCACTTCTTAATTAACATTAGAGATGAGTGAATGAAATCGGCATGTGTATTTGTGAAAATGCCGAATGTGAACTTGGATAATATTGAGTAATGTATGTGCTTTAAAATGATGGAATGGAGTGGATGCTTTAAATGTGTTATGAACAATTATAAGTTAAATTAAGGTTTGCTAAATTACCATTGTCATTGCCGAATATACAAACATACATATGCATGTGTAATTGAAGTATGAATGTTTAGCAAGATGGTTAAACTAGTTAATTTATCGATTTAGCTCAAGAAGCTAAAGGTGGAGAGGCAAGCAAGGGCAAAGAAAAGATCATCGAGTAACCGAGTTGGAACCGTCTTACCCAACACAAGGTAAGTCATTAAGCATATAGTTTGTATTAATTTAAATGGTCATAACGTCTATGTAATGATGCTGAATGGAATGATAAATATATATATACATGTATGTATGTGGTGATGAAAGTGTTGAATGAGAAGAAAAGAGGTGAGATGTATTGAGTTGTTGATCTCGGCACTAAGTGTGCGGGTATAAACTTTTATGATCATGAGATTGGCGCTAAGTGTGCGGGTTTAAATTGTACAGCACTAAGTGTGCGAGTTTGATTATATAGCACTAAGTGTGCGAGTTGATTATATAGCACTGAGTGTGCGGACTTAATATATATTTTTGAATCACTATGGACACTAAGTGTGCGACATTATTGAGTTGATCACGGACAGCGGATCGGGTAAGTACCTTGAGTTCATGGCTAATAGGCGCTATGTTTATATTTGGAGTTGAGCTTGGTAAGTTTGAACCTATGTGACAAATATACTTGAAGTCACGTACATAAGATTTATCGTGGAATAGGTGAAAGGCCGTTTAGTTGTATGATTGTAACGAAAATAAAATGATGTATGAAAATGCCTCAAATATCTTATTGATTATTATATGGAATGTGAATGCATGATTTGGTATGAGATTGAACCGATAGGTCTGAGGAACTATGGGATGGTTCGGTATGGATGGAGTAACTAGCCTCGTTCCATTTTGTTTCCTCTTGTGATAATGTTATTAATGGATGGTAGTGCATTGCTTATGACTTACTGAGTTATATACTCACTCGGTGTTTCCTTGTCACCTATTCTAGGTTTCTTGGACTCGTCTCTTTTTGCGTGGTCGGGCCGTCATCGAAGTCATCACACCGGCTAGCAAGTTTTGGTACTTTCTTCTTAGTCGGCTTAGGAGAACCTTTCGGCATGTATAGGCTATTATGTTGTGTTTGAACTTTGGTATGTAAACTTTTAGCCATGCGAAAATGGCATAAATGTCGGTTGGGTTTGGTTTTATAACGCTAGGTCGTAAGCCTTGGTAATTCGACTTTTCTTTTTATGCCATATGTCATGGTTGATTATTTTGGTGTTAAAATTCATGATATGGCAATAGTGTAGTAGGGGGATGTTTGACAATGATTAGCCTTTGGCATGGCTAGTCATGATCATAATTTGTGATATGTATGATGAATTACTAGTTAGATCAAGGAGAAATCACGAAATGGGCATAGTTGCTTTCGTAACAGATGCTGGCAGCAGCAGTGACATGAGATTGAAAAATCACTAAAAATAGTAGGAGTGGAATTAATTGATGAATAAATTATGTAATCGAAGCTCGATGAGTCTATTTTCATATAGAAGTAACGAAACGATCATATGGACATTATGTTAAGAGATATTCAGGTTCTCGTGAGATAGGGCCAGAACGGTTTCTGGATTCCCTGTTCCGACTTTGGGAATTCATTATGAATTAACCAGAGATAATTAGGAGTCATGCCATATATGTACAGATTCCTCTCTGAGTATAGTTTCTATAGAAACAAACGACATCAGTATTGAAGCTCTGTGCAGGGAGATATCCAATTCGTAATGCGCAAGGGTCACTGTAGTCGATCCCTGTAACATGGGAGACTTTGACTAATAAAATGTACTAATTGGCCAGACCAAAAATTCTACAAAAATTCTAACATATAGATATATGAGTCTAGTTCCAGGGAAAATTTACGGAACTGGATTTCGAGTTTCAGAACTCAAGATATGATTTTTAAAGCGACTAGTACGCAGATTGACAGCTTGTCTGAGAAATGTCAATAAGTGGTTTGAAGTCTGTTAACACCTCGTGTTCGATTCCGGCGACGGTCTCGGGTTCGGGGTGTTACACATCAAATCCATAAAAAATGCAGGAGCATTAGTTAACTCGAATGGCATAACAAGAAATTCATAATACTTGTACCTTATTCTGAATAAAGTTTTTGGCATATCTGAATGTTTAACTCGCAATTGATAATAACCAGATCTCAAATCAATCTTTGAAAATACGGTTGCTCCTTTCAACTAATTGAACAAATCATCAATTCTCAGCGAAGGATACTTATTCTTAATTGTAACCTTGTTACGCTGATGATAGTCAATACACAGTCTTATCGATCCATCTTTCATCTTTACGAACAACACTGGTGCACCTCAGGGCAAAAAAATAGGTCGTGCAAAACCTCTATCGGTTAACTCTTGGAACTGAGCTTTTAACTCTTTCAATTTTGTTGAAGCCATTTTGTACGGAGTTATCGATATCAGTGATGTTCCAAGTACTAATTCAATAGCAAACTTGACTTCTCTAATCTATGGCAACCCAAGTAACTCTTCTAGAAAGACATCCGAATATTTAGAAACCACTGGTACTGATTCTATCTTCAATTCAGACACTTTTGTATCCAGTACATACGCAAGGCAAGCATCACAACCTTTTCTCACATATTTCTGAGCCAGCATCATCGATATCACAACAGGCAAGCCATTCAAATCATCTGATTCAGTACGAAGAGTTTCACTATTCTGACATTTCAGTTCAATAATTTTTCGTCTACAATTTACTAGTAACAGTCTATTTTTCAATGAAATCAGAATAGTGGTTTTAGGACCACAGATCCAACCCAAAATATGATATATTTTTATTTCATTTTATGGTTCGTAATATAATAGGCATGTCATGTGAAAATTTTGAAACAAAAATTTTATCGATTAAGTGCTTAATTACGATAAGGACTAAATCACATAAAATGTGAAGTTGAATTTTAGTAGCTATAAGGATCTAATAAATATGGAATTCAAAACTTAAGGTCCTTATAAGGTAATCAGACCATTAAGAAAAGTATGTAGATTTTTCTTGGTGACTCATCCTTGGAATTATACAAAAAGGGCAAGGACTAAATTAGAAATACCAAAATACTTAATTAATTAACAGATGAAAAGAAATATATCATCTTATTTTTCATTATCTTCAACCTAAAAATTTTATGGAAACCCTAGGAGAGAGAGAGGAATCTTTCAAGGCTTAATGGGGTAAGTTCTCATGTCCCGTTTTTAGTAAATTTTGGTATTTTTGAAATCGAGACAGCTTAATCTCTCTATTTGAGGGGTTAATTTGAAAAGTTAGCAAGGTATGAAAATGGTTAATGGATGCATTATGTTGAAAATTATAATTTATGGTAGAAAATGAAAGATTATTGATAGATAAACAACTTTTACAAAGTGATTTTTGATGAAAACATGATTTAGGGACTAAAATGAAAAGTTGTAAAATTTGATGAAAAATTATAAAATTTAATGGATACATGTGCTGTAAAATTTGTAATGGGGCTTTGGTTAGGCTTGGAATAGCACAAGTTTCATTTTTTCATTCGTAGGGATAAAATCGAAATTTATGGAAAAGTTAGGGGCAAAATGGTAATTTTGCCTAGGATGTAAATTGAGTCCACTTAAATATGAAATGTATGAAATTGATGGTTAAACTCATTTATATACATCCGAACAACACTAATTCAAGGTTAGATTAAAGAAAATAAAAGATTTCGGATTAGTAGACTTTTACGCGAACAAGTGTCGAGGTAAGTTCGTGTAACTTAATTCGACATGCAAATATGTTTAGTTGAATGTTGTGTTCTATGGAATGTGATTTATATTGATGTACATTACTTGAATGCTATAATGAGAAACTTAATGCATGCTTGAAATGGTGATAAAAGGTTTAGGCCCCATTGAATTTTAAATTCCGATGATTGTATGCGCTCTCCCGAAAATATAACATACACTTAAAAATCATATGACAATCACAATTATATATTTGTTCACTACAAAGATAAATCCTTTATAATTCACTCAAATTTTCTCATCTACTAACCTTATTAGCTTTCCAAAATAAATTCACAAATCATTCGAACAATAATGTTTTCCATTCATAGATAAGTTCAGAGATACATAATTCATATGTCTCACTCATACTTCAGTTCACTGTTCAATATCAGTAAATAATATTCAACTATTCACTTCTCAATCAGTATTTTGTACTTATCCATTTCAATAACAGTCAGTAATTTTCGGTAACGATCAATTGATCTTTATTATTCAGTAACAATCAATCATTAAAAAAATCAATCATTCAGTATTTCTATTTACCCCTATTAACATGACCCGGACATTGACGAATACACGAATCCAACCAACACACCAGTACGGCACTCAATGCCTCATCGGCTTTACTGAAGTAAATAGTAATAGTACGGTACTCAGTACCTCATCGGATTGGACTAAAGTAATAGCAGTAGTACGACACACATGGTGCCTCATCAACTCGAAGTCGAAGTATAGTATGAAACTTATAGTCCCTTATCGACTCAAGGTCGAAATATACCTGAACACTTCCAATCCTATGGCATGCCAACTATATCTGACTAGCCCGATACAGTTAATAGGGTATTCAATTCACTTTCAATTTTTCCAATCAATATACATTTTAATTAATCACATAAATTCATAATTCAATAACATTCAATTCACTTTTCAATAACAAATGTTCCAAATTCCACATTAATCACATATTCATATTTATTTCGTCACATTCCCAATCAATTTAATTTTCAATTTAAAATACATTCAATATTCAATTTCCACATCAATCATATATATCCATATAAATTCAATAAATTTATCACATACCAAATCAATCCATTTCAATTGTAAAACACAATACAAATAATTCTCACCTAAATTACTTACCATAATATTTAATCAAAATATAACAATTATAATTAAATTCACTTTTCAATTTCAACCAATATTCACTCCAATTCAAATAATCATCCTGATGCATTTACTATACATATTAAATAATAATTTTAACAATTAAATATTAAGTTCGGATTATAGAAATACAAACCGTAATTTTCGAGCTAACCCTCGTTGATTTTGCCTTTTCCTTCCTTAGCCAAGGTTTTCCGAAACAATGTTAGCTACGAAAATCAAAACAATTTTTATAGTCATTAATACAATACTAATTTATATTGAATAATTGAATTTCTATTCAATTTCTACCTTATTTTCAATTTGATCTTAACTAAGTTCACTTACTTTTCTAACTCAATTGATACTTTATTTCTACTCAATTTCTTATCATATTCAACATAAATATCCAATGTTCATGATAAAACCCTAATTTCAAATTTCTTTCAATTTAGTCTTTCAAACACAAAACTTATAACTTACTTTACAATTTAATCCTTTAATCAAATCTAAATAAGAATTCTATCAATTTAATCCCTGATTCAATCATTTGTTCAACATGAACTATACTCAAAAACCTAAGAACTTCCAAAATCTCAACTTAATTTCTACAAAACTTTGTTCTAAAACTTCTAAAACATCAAAATTAAAAGCAAATGACTAAATTGACTTACCAAATTAAACTCCAGGCTTTAAAACCTTAGTTTTTCCTTTTTCTTTTTCTTTTCTTCTTTCCTTTCTCCCTATTTCGAAAGCTTCTGTTTCTTTTCTCCTTTTGTTTCTTTTGTTATTTTACTTTATTTCATATATATATATTAGTTAATAATAATATTAATAATAATAATAATACATTATAATAATATAATATAATAATATTTAATTTATAAATATCTTTTACTTAAATTATAAGAAAATATTTTATTTTATTGCAAATGTATTTATATATATTTTACACATGTACCATTAATCATTATACAATTGTCTTCATTTTAATAATTTAATATAAAACTATAATAATTATAATAAATATCTATTTAATAAAAAATACATATATCACAATTGTACATATAAATATTTTTACATTTGTATATTATCAATACCATCCATTTGTCTTTCTTTTATTTATTTATCATACAAAAATCTTATCATTTAATTATTTAATTAATAAATATATTTTAAATTAAATTTTAAGTAAATAAATAATTATAATACAAGTGTATATATATACATATTATTACACTTGTACCATCTTATCACCATATACTTGTCTTAATTTATTTTATTTCATAATGTAATAATATTAATAATAATATTTAAATAGAAAACCATAATAATAAATAATTATAATTTCATATAATATATAATCTAAGAAAAATCTTAGATTTTTCTTCCCACTTGCCGCCTCACCTAATGAAATAGGCATAATTGCCTATTTAATCCCCTTTATTTTATTTTAATCTATAATTAAATATTTACTCTTTATTCAATTTAATCCTTATACCTAATTAACCTTAATTAAACTCTAATTAATCATTCAATTAACTTCGTAAATATTTTTAATAAACATTTACGAATTTGTTTTCCAAAAATAGAGACTCGATAATACACTTTCCATTAATCATAAATTTCAGGTTGTTACAACACGGGCATGTGTCTTGGCCGTGTGAAACCTACACCTAATTTCGAATTAAATTAATTAACCACACGGCTTAGCACACGGGCGTGTGGCGTGACCGTGTGTGCAAGTTAGAGAGTTATACAAGGTCGAACACAGCCTTCAACACGAGCGTATCTTAGGGTCACACGGCATGTGAGGCCCTACAACTTGGAAATATTTTGAAAATTCGTGAAAAATTCTTAAAGGTCTCGATTAAGTCCCGATTCAATTCTAATGCTCTAATGAAATTTCACATTCATTTTCAACTAACTAGAAATTAACAATATAATAGAAAAACATATATCTATATATCGAAAAACATTATGAACTTACCAACTAACACTTCCGATTAAACCGCATGGACCTACTCCACAAATTTCCCCTTTCCTCGGTTATTGTCTTTCTGCTTGATTCTTTATCTATACAGTAATTAAATTCAATCTATCAAAATTCAAATTCAATTTAATGCATATAAACCTTAACTTTTCATTAATTATACATTTTCCCTAAAATTTTAAATTTTTCATAGTTTAGTCCTTAGACCTAAAATCTCCAAATTTAGCAAAATTTTTCACATACCCAAGATAGCAAAATTTACTATCAATTTAGTACAATCCACAATTACTCAAAATTCATAAAAATTCCCCTTTACTCAAAACTAACAAAATTACCTAATAACTTAATTCTTTCCAAAAACTAAAAACCTCCATTTCAACAACTAACATCAATATAACAATAATTCATCAATGGCAATATCCAAAATTTTTGACAGTTTCAAAAACAAATACATAGGTTAGCTAGACCTAGATGCAATGATTCCAAAAACATAAAAATTTCAAGAAACAAACTTAAAATGGACTCTCAATCATATGCTCAAGCTCTTTTCATGGTTCTTTCTTTCTCAAATTTGGCACCCAAGGAAAAAGATGACAATCTCTTTTGTTTTGATTTAATTTCACATTAATTAGTTATTTACTAATTCACCCTTAAGAATAAACTTACAATTTACATTTTCAAAGGCCATCAACCATCCATCATATATATAATGGATTAATCACCTCATAAGTCATCTTTATTTTAATAGTTAAATCATCAAACCAAACCAATTCAATAATTCTAACTTTTATGTCTTTCACAATTTAGTCCCTTTTATTCAATTAATTAACTAGACATTAAAATTTCTTTTCCAAAAATTTAATACGACTCTAATGTACCTCCATATATTTTAATTAGAATAAAAACACAACCTCACATGTCAAAATTATGGTCCAAAAACCACTATTTTTGACACCATTGAAAAACGAGATACTACAACATGTGCCAAAAGTTTAAGGTAAAAACAATTGCTACAAGTTCTAAATTGTGAGTTAGATAGTTTTTCTCGTATGATTTCAACTGTCAGGAAGCATAAGCTACAACTTTGCCTTCCTACATCAAAACACAACCTAAACAGTTGAGTGAAGCATCATTTAACATCACTGGTTGAGTTACCAGACTTTGGCTGAGTTAACATAGGGGCTTCGGTTAACATCGCTTTCAACTGATCAAAGCTCTACTGACATTTATCAAACCAGACAAACTTAACATATTTTTGTAGCAGTTTAGCCATTGGTAATGCAATTATCGAGAAACCTTTAAAAAAGCGTCTGTAATACTCGACCAAACCTAGAAAACTTCTTACTTCAGTGATATTTCTCAAAGATTTCCATTTCAGTGTTGCTAAAATCCTACTAGGATCAACTCGTATTCCATTTTCCAATACCATGTGACTCAGAATCCCAACTTCGTGAAGCTAAAACTCGCGTTTACTGAATTTCACAAATAGTTGTTTCTCATGCAATGTTTGCCATACAATGGTCAACTGTTGGGCATGCTCAATCTCATCTCTTGAGTAAATTAGAATATCATAAATGAAAACAACAAAAATCTTGTCTAAATACGGTCGAAATATTCTGTTCATCAGGTCCATAAATGCAACTGGAGCATTTGTTAAACCAAATTGCATAACTAAAAATTCATAATGTCCGTACCTGGTTCGGAATGTAACACTCCTAACCTGTATCTGTCGTCGGAATAGGGTTACAGAACATTACCAGAGTTTACAGGATAATTTCATGTAATTCATGTTAATTACTGTTCATGTCTGAAACTAATCATATTGTCCCTTATATAGACACTCGAGGCCCAATTAAACATTTAAATTGAATCGGGACTGAATCAAGAACTCAGAAAATTTTTTGCAAATTTTAAAATTTTTCCTAGATGCAGGGCACACATGTCCGTGTGACCATAGGACATGCCCGTGCTACATGCAGTGTCTGACCCCATGTAACTCTCTGACTTGTGCCACACGGCCAGCCACACGCTCTTATGCTAGGCTGTGTGATCAATTTAATTTTCTAAAATTAGGTACAGGTTTCACACGGCCAAGACAGACGCCCGTGTTCTAGGCCATGTGTTACACACGTTTGAGACACACGCCCGTGTCTCTGCCCTTGTGTCCAATTCAGAGCATTCTGTTTCTCAAATTTAAGATGCAGGGGACACACGGCCAAACCACATGCCCATGTGCCAGGCTATGTACAATCAAGACACGCGTCTGTGTGTCGACCTATATGGACAAAATAAAGCCATTTCCTAGCATTATTTCGCACTGAAAATTTGCCAACAACCTACACCAACACTTACACACATATATCAACCAATTCCAAACATTAAATGTTACACTCCGAACCCGGCCCAGATGTTATGGCCGAATCCGGCGTGCCACATAAAAGCATTCTCAAAAAATTGCTTTTGTTGATGAAAAGCCTGTTTGGGAACTTAAAGCCTCTTTATTAGAACCCAAATCATTCCTGCCATTTGTTATTCATTTTTAAATAGTCATTACTTTTAAAACATTGTTTGCTGTGGAAGCATTTCAAAAGTATTGCAAAAATGTGGTGTTTTGAAAACAGTTATCATTTTGGAAAATCGCATTCTACCTCTAGCAAAAATAAATCATAATAAACAAAAAAAGAAAATCTCAAATAAAAAGATAGAAAATTAATGAAGCCTTATTACATAATTTAAAATAGAAAATTAATGAGGCCTTATTACATAATTTAAACCCAAAATGAAATCTAATAGCAAATAAAACCAAATGTAAATTAATTGCAGTCGTGTGGCTATCCCCGAGTCCCTCGCAGCACCAAATTGCCTATAGTTGGGGATTACCTACACAGTCAAAAAGAAAGGGTGAGTTTACGGAAACACAGTGTGTAATCCCCCATCAGTCGATCAGTATGTAGCATACAGTAACAATCTAGGCCAGAGCCCCATTTAGAAATAGTACAGAATGGACCTTAGCCCAATACAGAAACAATACAGCACAGTAATGCAACCCATCCCAATCCAGCCAACACACCACTCCGTACCACCGACACACCATGTGGGGATAAGGCCGACCAACCCAGCCAACTCACCAATATCGTTGTAAAGCTGCCAGTAACAGTATCTGTGGCAAAGCCACCAGTAATAGTATTATGTGGCAAAGCCACCAGTACAGTACACTTACTTCATAACAGTATCCCAATCCCATATAGAATGTCATATCATGATCATACGCGTATGCAGACTATCATGTGTAGAAAGAAACAGTATAAAAATAGCACAAATCAGTCATTTACCCTCAAAGGGTAAAATAGTCATTTTATCTTTTAGGGGTATTTGGGTCATTTTCATAAGAATGGGTCTAGGCACGCTTACCGACCCATCAGAAGGTCCAGAGCCATCTCGAACGACTTGTGTAACCTCAACATACATAACAGTGCGAATGGGCTCATAGCCCACTATGCGGCCCATGTAGGTCTACACGCCTGTGTCGCCCACTAAGCCCAAAAATTACCATGCCCATGTGAACTACACAGCCCAGTCCAATATTTTCCACATAACGTGAATTTATCCGTGTGGGGCCTATAAGCCCATTGGGCCACACGATCCATTTCGGCCCATCAAGGCCCACAACAGCATAAGCCCACGAGAACACTCAAGGTGGCCTCTACAGTCTTACGCCCATGATTCGCGGCCCATCCTTTCAGCCTTTTCGCTTGTCGGCTTTTAGCGATCTTCAGTCTATTCATTGTGTGAATACACACCTGTTTGCAAAAACGAGCGAATAGCCCACACACTCCAACCTATCACAAAAGAAACGTTGGTTAAATATCTAACACACGTGATCCAAGAAACCCTAACCGAAACTCATTCGAAGAGATTACTTACTATTGCCTTGCTTAAACGAATGTGATTATAGCCCGCTTAGAACCTTGACAGAAGTTGCTAACAGACCCTTGAAGATTATCTGTATGATAACGAAACCATTATATCCGCTGCTTAACCACAAAGGTTGAACGATACAAATCAACCTAAAGAAAAATACACTTTTAATAAAGCAAAGGAGTATTCGGCCAAGGTCCAAGAATCTCAACTAGAGTGCTTTAGTTTAAGAAAATACCAGTGAGTAGCGTTACCTTAGAATAAGAGATGAAAGGGAGATTTCGATTGCCTCAGGAATCCCAGCGAACTTCCTCACTCCACGCGTAACTAACATCTGAAACAAAAGCACCATAACCAAAGAGGAGAAAGAGGGAAATCAACATTAAGGCAAAGATAAGATAAACCGAATAGAACAGAGGCAACCCAAAACTTACCAATCAGTATTCGGCCATTCACCAGTGAGAAGAGCTTGCGAGAGAGAGTAGAAGAATGAGGAAGAAAAGAAGAGGAGAAGTGTACGGCTAATACTTAGAAAAGTAGAAGGAAAGAAAAGAAAGCACCAAATGGTCACCTTAGTTTTAACAAAAATGCAAAAAGTAGAGAAAACAAAAAGAAAAGAAAAAAAAAACCAAAACCCAAAAAACCCCTAAAATGCTCTCAATACCTGAAAATGAAACACACCCCTCCCAAAGCTGAATTCATGAGTTTCCCCAAGCAATTTCGGCACAAACCTATATATCCTCAAACTCTCTATTTTCCTCTTAAAATCCCTCCATAAACCTCTCCTTGATTTTCTCCACAAATCACTCCAACAACCCATTCAAACTCATTCAAACTCTCATAACCAATTCAACCTTAGAGTCTTAGTCCAACTCCACTATCTACCCAGCTTAACAGCAAAATAATTACTCCATTGCGCAATCTCGGACTCGAACTCAAGTCCCCTATCAGAGGCAACACGCCACCTTGCCACTAGACTACACGCTCTCTTTGTGTCATAAAACAAGTACTATTATATATAAGGCCTATATGACAGTGTCCAGATTCATTTAAGAGCAACACTAAGAATTTTGTAAGAGCCAAGACTTGAACCCAGGCTTCTCAAACACTCTTAAACACACCCAACTCACTTAGACAATACCAAAAACATGCAATATATGTTTGATAAAACATAATTAAAGGCTCTGGATTTTTGGGGCGTTACAACTCTACCCCCTTAAAGAAATTTCATCCTTGAAATTCACCTGGTTAGAATAGATGAGGGTATTGTTATCGTATAGCCTTCTCAGGTTCCCATGTGGCTTCCTCTGAGCTGTGATTACGCCAAAGCACTTTAACCAGTGGAATAGATTTCTTCCTCAATACCTTAACCTCACGATCCAAAATCTGGACTAGATCCTCCTCGAAAATCAGATCTGGCCTGACCTCGTTTTTTTCAACTGGTACAATATGTGTGGGATCAGAGCGGCAATGCCTCAGCATAGAGACATGAAATACATCATGAATTCGGTCCAACTCTAGAGGCAATTCAAGTTGATAGGCGACCAGTCCCACACACTTTAGAATACGATAAGGCCCAATGAACCTAAGGCTTAGCTTGCCTTTCCATCTAAACCTCAAAATCTTCTTCCATAGTGAGACTTTAAGAAAGACATAGTTCCCTACAGTGTACTTAATCTCCTTATGTTTCAAGTCTGCATATGACTACTATCTGTCTAACGCTGCCTTTAAACGGTCTCGAATTAGCCTTACCTGGTCCTCGGTATCATAAACTATTTCAAGGCCCAGAGCTCGCCGCTCACCCAACTCAGTTTAACATGTAGGAGTGGACACCTACGACCATATAATGCTTCTACGGTGCCATCTGAATGCTGGATTGATAGCTGTTGTTATATGTGAATTCCGCTAACGGTAAGTAGTCTTCCCAACTGCCTCGAAAATCAATTACACAATTTTTTAGCATGTCCTCCAGTATTTGAATCACCCTTTCTGACTGACCGTCTGTTTGAGAATGGAACACAGTACTGAAGTCCAACCTTGTACCCAGTGTCTCATGCAAGTTCTTCTAAAATTGAGATGTGAATCGAGGATCCCTGTCAGATATAATGGAAACCGGTACCCATGCATTCTCACAATCTCAGCAACATATAACTTAGCCATTTTATATAGTGAATAATCAGTACGGACCAGTATAAAATAGGCAGATTTAGTTAGTCAGTCCACGATAACCCATACCAAATACTTCTTAGTAGGCATTAAGGGCAGCCCACTCACAAAATTCATAGTTACCCTCTCCCACTTCCAGAGTGGAATCTTAACTGGCTGCAGCAAACCTGAAGGCAGTTGATGCTCAGCCTTAACTTGCTCGCATGTTAGACACTTACTTACAAAATCGGTAACTTCGCGCTTAAGTCCTAGCCACCAGTACAGCTCATGAAGATCTCGATATAACTTGTTTCCACCAGGATGCATAGCATATAGACTACTATGTGCCTCTTACAGTATAGACTGCCTCAAATCAGAATCCCTCGGTACACGAACTCTCCCATAAAAACACAGTACCCCTTCACTATTCAGCCCAAAATCTAAAATTTCCCTATTCTCAACTTGTCGAAAACGAAGAACCAGTGACCCATCCATCAACTTCTTACCCCTAATCTGTTCAGTCCACGTCGGTTTAACTTGCAGCTCAGCCAACAAGCTACCATCATCAAGCAAGCTAATACAAGCAAACATCGCTCTTAAATCAGATACAGCCCTACGGCTTAATGCGTCAGCTACCATGTTAGCCTTACCAGGATGGTATTCAATTGAGTAGTCATAATCTTTGAGCACCTCCACCAACATTCACTGCCTAAGATTTAGCTCCTTCTGAGTGATGAGGCACTTAAGGCTTTTATGATCAGTGTAAATGATACACTTCTCGCCATACAAGTAATGGCTCCAGATTTTTAGAGCAAAAACCACTACGGCTAACTTCAGGTCATGCATAGGGTAATTCCCCTTATTGGTTTTAAGCTGACGAGACGCGTAAGCAACCACCTTACCCTCTTGCATCAACATACAATCCAAACCATCGTGTGATGAATCGCTAAAAATAGTGAATTTCTTCTCGAATTCTGGCTGTATCAAGATTAGGGCCTCAATCAGAACCTTCTTTAGTTTCTTGAAACTTTCTTGCTGCCTATCAGTCCAATCAAACAGTATTCTTTTACGCAATAACTTAGTCAAAGGTGTAGCAATTAGTGAAAACCCCTCCATAAAACTTCTGTAATATCCAGCCAGACCCAGAAAACTTCGAACCTCAAGTACGGTCTTAGGTGGTTTCTAATCCAGAATAGCTTTGATATTTTAAGGATCAACCCTAACCCCCTCGGAAGATACCACATGACCCAAAAATGTCACCTCGCATAGCCAGAACTCACGTTTACTCAACTTAGCGTATAACTGCTTCTCCCTCAAAATCTACAGAACAACACGGAGATGTGCATCATGTTCTTCCTCAGTTCTTGAATACACCAGGATATCATCTATAAATATGATCACGAACCAGTCTAGATAGGGCTAGAATACTCGGTTATTCAAATCCATAAAGGCAGCTGGTGCATTCTTCAGCCCAAATGGCATTACAAGGAACTCACAATGACCATAACGAGTCCTAAATGCTGTCTTGTACACATCAGTCTCTTTAACTCTTAGCTGATGATACCCAGAACGAAGATTTATTTTGGAGAAAAATGAAGCTTCCCGCAACTGATCAAATAAATTATCTATCCTTGGCAAAGGGTACTTATTCTTGATTATCAGTTTGTTCAACTGACGATAGTCAATGCACATGCGCATAAATCCATCATTCTTCTTCACGAGCAACACTGGTGCTCCCCACAGAGACACACTGGGTCAAATGAATCCTCGATCTAGTAGTTCTTGTATTTGAGCTTTTAACTCCACCAGCTCCTTCGGTGCCATCTTATAAGGGGCGATGGACGCTGGAGCTGTTCCCGGTAGGAGCTCAATACCAAACTCAGCCTTACGGCTCAGAGGCAACCTAATGAGTACATCAGGAAATACATCAGGAAAATCCTTAACATTTCTAATACCTTCGGCTGAAGAACCCTCAGAATTAGATACTCCAATGTAGGCTAGAAATGCCTCACAACCCTTACGAACCAACTTCTTGGCCCTTAGTGCAGAGATTACATTTGATAGATAATCCATTCGCTCCCCAATCACAGCCACCTCCTCCTCCTCAGTAGTCTTCAATACCATACGTTTAACAGCACAATCCAAACTTGCACAGTGTCGAACCAGCCAATCCATCCCCAACATAAGGTCGAATTCATCAAACGATAGCTCCATCAAATTTACTAGAAAGATTATCACTTGAACCTCTAGGGGCACATTCCTGAACAACTTATCTACCCCTACTGACTGTCCAAGTGGACTTATCACAGTCATCACATTAATAGTACTCTCACATAAGACACCCAAGTTTCCAGACACAATGCATACAATGTATGAGTGCGTAGACCCAATATCGGTCAAAGTAGTATAAGGTACATTATGGATTAGGATCGTATCGGTTATAACATCTAGGGCATCCCCATTCTGTCGGCGACGTACAACATACACTAGAGCTAGCTGCCTCGCCTCAGTATTACCAGCAGCTCTGGCTGGTGCTCCACGGCCTTGCCCCATACCATTTCCACCTCTAGCCTGACCACGACCTCTCAGTGGCTGCTGAACACCTCTAGCTGGTTGCACATAACCCTGCCCTCTAGCTTGTATCTGAACAAGTCTCTGAGGACAATTCTTAACTTGGTGCTCCCTAGACCCACATTTGAAACATGCTCCGATCTTCTTCCAGCACTCACCCAGGTGATGTCTCCCACAATCTACACAAGGCTGTGATCTCGTAATAGAAACCCCAACTTGGACTAGCCCATCAAACTTGGCCTTCTTTCTAGACCCCCCAAAAGAACCTAATGGCCTAGAATCCCTCTTATATCTGCCCCTATCTTTTTTTCAATTCTCGCACTCAGAGCGCTTCATATCCTCGGCGATCTTCGCCTTTCCTATGAGAGTAGCAAAATCTCGTTCCCTCTGCGGAGCTATCAGGACTCGTAACTCATCTCGGAGGCCATCTCGAAACGCGCACAGCGTTCATACTCCCTTACCACCATCCCACGAGCATAGCAGCTAAGCCATAAGAACTCTGCCTCATATTCTACCACTAATTTATTCCCCTGGGTCAAGCTTAAAAATTCCCTTCTTCGGGCGTCCACATAACTTGCGCCCACAAATTTTCCTTGAAAATCCACCTTAAAGAAATCCCACGTTAATCGGTCGGCCTGAGTACCCTCTTTCACGGGAAGCCACCACTGATAGGCCTCGTCCAGCAGTAAAGACATTGCACCTTTTAGTTTTTGCTCAGATGTATAATCGAGATCGTCCATTATTCTCTCCATGGTTTCCAACCAGTATTCAGCCACATTAGAGGCTACTCCAAAAATATTGCTAAAAAGTTTTGCTCCATTTGACTGGAGTCGTTCAAAAATTGACCCATGGCCCAAAGCACCCGTATTGGTTCCAGCAACTCTTTTCAAAATTCGAAGCATAGCCTGGGGTAGTGCATAATCCCCAACTGCTCGATCGTATGATCTTATCTCAGTTATCGATTTAGCTGGTGCCTCCCTAGCCTCAACATTAGGCATATGGCCAGATGCCGAAGATCCAGCCCTAGCACTTCCACGACCCCTATAGCGGCTTCTTGTACCCCTTCCGCAGCCTCTTGTACCCCTTCCGTGAGTACCCCTAGTGCTCATATCGATTCACGTATTATCTATTTTAGAATTTTTATGTATCAGTTAATAATTCCAATAATTATTAACAGATTTCTTATAAAAAATAGTGATTAGAGTTGGTTTTCAGAGATTGAGGTCTGCCTACAATTTTCAGTTTCCTACAGTTTCAGTTTACTCTAACTAGAGTATCACAGTAAGTCTCACAGTACAGCTCATGTGTAAAGTAATCTCAGTATTTTATTTTACTCTGATCAATTATCAGTTATCAAGAAACTTACGGATTTGGCACCAGAGACTTGATGCGCCACACCTGCGAATCCTCCAAAATATTTCAAGAACGGTTTTTTAGAAATTTCAAACATTTTCAAAACCCATTCCACAGTTGAGTTTTGCAACCTGGCTTTGATACCATTAAATGTAACACCCCAAACCCTGTCCAAACATTATGGCCAAACTTGACGTGCCACATAAAAGCGTTTTCGAAAAATTACTATTGTTGATGGAAAGCCCATTTGGGAACTTAAAGCCTCTTTATTAGAACTCAAATCATTCCCGCCGTTTTTTATTCATTTTTAAATAGTCATTACTTTTAAAACATTGTTTGTTGCGGAAGCATTTCAAAAGTATTGCGAAAATGTGGTGTTTTGAAAACAGTTATCATTTTGGAAAACCGCATTCTACCTCTAGCAGAAATAAATCATAATAAACAAAAAAAGAAAATCCCAAATAAAAAGATAAAAAATTAATGAGGCTTATTACATAATTTAAACCCAAAACGAAATCTAATAGCAAATAAAACTAAATGTAAATTAATTACAGTCGTGTGGCCACCTCCGAGTCCCTCGTAGCTCCAAATCGCCTATAGTTGGGGATTACCTACATAGTAAAAAAGAAAGGGAGAGTTTATGAAAACTCTGTGTGTAATCCCCCATCAGTCGATCAGTATGCAGTATACAGTAACTATTTGGGTTGAGTCCTATTCAAAAATAGTACAGAGTGGGCCTTAGCCCAATACAGAAACAGTCCAGTACATTAATGCAACCCATCCCAATCCAGCCAAGACACTACTCTGTACCACCAACACACCATATGGGGACAAGGTCAACCCATCCAGCCAACACACCAATATCGCAGCAAAGTTTCCAGTAATAATATCATAGCAAAGCTGCCAGCAACAGTATCTGTGGCAAACCAACCAGTAACAGTATTATGTGGCAGAGCCAACAGTACAGTACACTTCCTCCATAACAGTATCCCAATCCCATGCAGAATGTCATATCATGATCATACGTGAATGCAGACGATCACGCGCAGAAAGAATAGTATTAACATAGCACAAATTAGTCATTTTCCCTCGAGGGGTATAATAGTCATTTTACCTTTTAGGGGTATTTTGGTCATTTTCATTAGAATGGGTCTAGGCACGCTTACCGACACATCAGAAGGTCCACAGCCGTCTCAAACGGCTCGTGTAACCTCAACATACATAACAGTACGAATGGGCTTATAGCCCATTATGCGGTCCATGTGGGCCACACGGGCCCAAAAATTAGCACGGCCATGCAAACTACATAGTCTAGTCCAATATTTTCCACATAACGTGAATTTATCCATTTGGGGACCAGAAGGCCCATTTCGGCCCATCAAGGCCCATAATAGCCTAAGCCCACGAGAACGCTCAAGGTGACCTCTACAGTCTTACGCCCATGATTCATGGGCTCGGTTTACCACATGTGCGTTTGCACGCCCATGTAGCCAAAAGGCCATCCTTTCAGCTTTTTTGCTTTTCAGCTTTTGCCGATCTCCAGTCTATTCAGAGTGTGAATACACACCTGTTTGCGAAAATGAGCGAATAGCCCACGCACTCCAACCTATTGCAAAAGAAGCGTCGGTTAAATATCTAACACACATGATCCAAGAAACCCTAACCGAAACTCATTCTAAGAGATTACTTACTATTGCCTTGCTTGAACGAACGTTATTATAGCCCTCTTAGAACTTTGACAAAAGTTGTTAACAAACCCTTGAAGATTATCTGCATGATAGCGAAACCATTATATCCACTGCTTAACCATAAAGGTTGAACGATACAAATCAACCTAAAGAAAAATACACTTTCAATAAAGCAAAAGAGTAATCAGCCAAGGTCCAAGAACCTCAACCAGAGTGCTTCAGTTTAAGAAAATACCAGTGAATAGTGTTACCTTAGAATAAGAGATGAAAGGGAGATTCTGACCACCCCAGGAATCCCAGCAAACTTCCTCACTCCATGCGTAACGAACATCTAAAACAAAATCACTATAACCAAAGAGGAGAAAGATGGAAATCGACATTTAGGCAAATAGAATATAAGCCGAATAGAACAGAGGTAACCCAAAACTTACTGATCAATATTTGGGCCACTCGCCAATGAGAAGGGCTTGTGAGAGAGAGTAGAAGAATGAGGAAGAAAAGAAAATGAGAAGTGTATGGCTAATGCTCAGAGAAGTAGAAGGAAAAAAAGAAAGTACCAAATGGTCACCTCGATTTTAACAAAAATACAAAAAGCAGAGAAAATAAAAAGAAAAGAAGAACAAATCCAAAACCCGAAAAACCCCAAAATGCTCTCAATAGCCGAAAATGAAACACACCCCTCCCAAAGCCAAATTCATGAGTTTCCCCAAGCAATTTCGGCACAAACCTATATATCCTCAAACTCTCTATTTTCCTCCTAAAATCCCTCCATAAACCTCTCCTTGATTTTCTCCACAAATCACTCCAACAACCCATTCAAACTCATTCAAACTCTCATAACCAATTCAACCTTAGAGTCTTAGTCCAACTCCACTATCTACCCAACTTAACAGCAAAATAATTACTCCATTGCGCAATCCCGGACTCGAACTCAAGTCCCCTATCAAAGGCAACACGCCACCTTGCCACTAGACCACACGCTCTCTTTGTGTCATAAAACAAGTACTATTATATATAAGGCCTATATGACAGTGTCCAGATTCATTTAAGAGCAACACTAAAAATTTTGTAAGAGCCAAGACTTGAACCCAAGCTTCTCAAGCACTCCTAAACACATCCAACTCACTTAGCCAATACCACAAACATGCAATATATGTTAGACAAAACTTAATGAAAGGCTCTAGATTTTTGGGGCATTCCATTAAACCAAGCAACACAACATAAACATGTATGAAATAACATTATCTATATTCATATAGCCAAACTTATCTTTTTTCTTAAGGCATATAATTTATCTTAATTTAATCTATCCATACCATACTCATATATTTATTAACATGATATAACTTTATAGTAATATACCAAATCAAACATCACTAGCCATACCAATGGCTAGATTACTATCATCATTTACAAGCCATCATTTGGTCAAGTTAACCTATATATGCCACTATAGCAAAATAATTTTACTATTTATACCAAAACAAAGCTAGTGAATAGTGTGATGATACTCCGACCAATCTCAAACCTTTGCGAGCTCTTGAACACTATAAAACAGAGAAAATAAAACCTAATAAGCAATTACTACTTAGTAAGTTTGTATAACAGAAATTAAACTTACCAATCACATTTATTACTATAAGCATACAATAATATGCTTTTCAACAAATTGTCAATTTGCCTAATCACATACACTGAAATAGACAAGTTAGTCACATACTTTATAAGTATATTAAATAAATATGGATGAGTTCATCATGTTACATTTTCAGGTAATTCAGGAATACTCAAGATATAATTTATTTAATCTCATAATTTCTCATTTCAGGGATTTATCCATTAAATCATTGAAATTTCGATGGATATTCATCTCAGGTAGTACACACACAAGGTGTACAAAATAGTAAACCATCAATTCATAATCGGAGGTACCTATTAGGGCACTTAATTAAGGAGCACACTCTTGAGCCACATATCAGGATACTCAGATGAGCTATGTATCAAGACACTTATCTGGGCTAAACAAAAAACTCATAAGAGTTTAAATTAGGGAGCTCATAGAGCTTAATAGATAACTCTGGAGAGTTAATATTAGGGAGCACCAGATAAGGTAATAGGGAGTTCAACCAAGCTATGTCAGGAAGCCCATAAGAGCTTATATCAGGGCGCTCATGTAGAGTTGCATTTATGTCCGCATTATATGCTAGATCACAACCGATCAAATCATGTAACAGGACGCTCACACAGAGCTGCGGTAGTGTGCAACACAAGCAAAAATCACTACCGATCAAGATGCTCGCGAGAACAATTTATCAGGATGCTCGAAAGGGCTTTATCAGGATTACTCGTTCGAGCTAAATCCTATATACAACATATGCAAGATCACATTCAAATTAGGAAATTACATATATCCATCGAATTTCATTATTCAAATGGAACTTAACATTTATTCAAGCTATATCGGGCATATAATTTATTTCATACTTTAAACATTTATATTTCATACAATCACATAATACATTCAATACGAGTATATAAATATAAACGATTCGGTTTCACGAACTTACCTAAATAATCGTCCGTACAAGAAATTCTACTAATCTGAAACTTTTTCTTTTCCTATATCTAGCTTCGAATTTGAGTTGCTTGGATCTATATAAATGAATTTAATCATCAATTTAATCCATTTCATATTCAATTGAATTCAATTTACACCCTAGGCAAAATTACCATTTTGCCCTAAAACTTTCCATAAATCTTAATTTCGTCCCTAGGCTCGGAAAATGAAATTCATGCAATTTAATCCTTATTCCAAGCCTAACCAAATTTTACATGTTACAATAATAGCCCATGAATTTCACAAAAATCAAAAATCTTCCATGGTTTTACCGCTTTTCAATTTAGTCCCTAAATTAAAATTTCATTAAAATTCTCTTTGTAAAAGTTGTTTATCTATCAACAACCTTTCATTTTCTACCATAAATTTCAAAATTTTAGCATATTCATACATGGAGAAATTTCTATACTTTGATATCTTTTCAAATTAATCCCCAAAATAGATAGATTAAATTGTCCCGATCTCAAAAATATAAAAATTACGTAAAATGGGACAAGAATACATACTCAATTAAGCTTGTTTAGTTTATTCTCTCTCCTAGGGTTTCCATGAAATTTGAGATGAAGATGATAATAAAGTAAGATGATATTTCTATTTAATTATTTATCATCTTTAATTATTTTCATTTCTAATTTAGTCATTAGCCTTTTCTAATTTTTCCATCGATGAATGACCAAAAATATCTACTAACTTTTCTTTAATGGCCTAATTACCATATAAGGACCTCAAATTTTGAATTCCATAGCTATTTAATCCTTCAAGCTACTAGAACTCAATCTTTTCATTATATGTAATTTGGTCCTTTCATAAATTAAACACATAATCAGTAAAATTTTCTTATCATAAATTTCATATCACATTTCTATCACAATGCAGATTATGCAATAATATTAAAATAAATTTTCTTTCTAACTTAGATTTTGTGGTCTTGAAACCAATGTTCTGATTTCACTAAGAATGGGTTGTTACACGAAAAGCTATTTTTGGCACATATAAATCTTTTAACTCAAAGCTAATAATATCCAGAACGAAGGTCGACTTTTTTAAAATAATGTACCTTTTAGCTGATCAAACAAATCATTAATACAGGACAACAAATATTTATTCTTGATTGTGACTTTATTTAGTTGTTGATAATCAATATATAAATGCATTGACTCGTCCTTTTTCTTAACAAACAACATTGGTACACCCTGGGGGGATACACCCGATTGAACAAACCCTCTACCTAATAGTTGTTGTAACTGTGCTTTTAGTTCTATTAATTCAACTGGGCCATTCTATAAGGAGCGATCAATATCGGAGAAGCTCCCTACACTAACTCAATAGAAAACTCAACCTTTCTGATTGGTGGAAACCCTGACAACTCTTTCAAAAATACATCAGCAAAATCACAAATAGTAGAAACTAATTTAACCTTCCATTCTGAAACTGAAGAATCTAAAATGTACACCAAATATGCCTCATACCCTTTTCTCTCAAATTTCTGAGGTGGCAGAGTAGAAATAATTTTGGCAATACTGTCAATTCTATCTTATTCAACACTAATTGATTCACTGTTCTGACATTATAATACAATCTTTTTTCATCTATAAGTCACAATCACATCATACAAAGTCAACCAGTCCATGTCAAGAATAACGTCAAATTCATTAAATAGCAAAAACATTAAATTAGGAGAAAAGTCGTAGTCTCGAATTTTCAGTGGACAATTCTTACAAACTTTTAAACTAGCACATATTGACATAGTGGATTAGTTACTTTGACCACAAATTTATTTGACTCTACAAGTAGTTTCCTATCTGTTACTAATGCAGTGAAGATATACTAATTAGTTGACCCTAGGTCAATCAAAGCATTAACAGAAACATCAAAGAGAGAAAATGTACCAAAAATAACATCAGATGCTAAAGCATCCTCGCGAGCTCGTATCGCATAAGCCTTAGTTGGTGCTCGCACCTCAGTTCATATCGTAGTGTCTGTCATTCCACTTCTAGTTGCTCTAGCATTTCCACTATTTTTAGGTGGTGTAGCACCCCTAATCTATATCCATCATCAGAATAGGGTTTTGGAGCATTACTAAAACATTCAAAACATTTTTCAGATAATTCCTGTAAATTACTATTTATTTACCGAGATCATTCAAAAAATCCCTTAATTGGACCTCGAGGCCCAATACGACCATTAGAATTGAGTTGGGACTTAATCGAAAACTCAGAAAATTTTTCGTGACATTTCAAAAATTTTCCAAGGTTGTAGGGCTCACATGCTCGTGTGGTCTAGGGACATGCCTGTGTGATCGGGCCGTCTGACTATAACGCCTATGTCCCTAACCCATGTAACTCTCTGACTTATAAGGCATGAAGAAATTGAAGTCACACGCCCATGTGTTAAACTGTGTGGCAAATTTTATTTTAGACATTTAGGTGCAGTTTTCACACGGCCGTGTAACACGCCCCTGTTCAAGGTCGTGTCAACCATATGACTGAGACACACACCCGTGTCTTTGCTCCTGTGCCCAATTCTGAGCATTCTATTTATTATTTTTAAGATACAGAGGACACACGGCCGGACCACATGCCCATGGGACAAGCCGTGTGTCACACATGGCCAAGACACACCTGTGTGGACAAAATAAAGCCATTTTCTAGCCTCCTTTGTCACCCAAAACTTACCATTTTCCTGCACTAAAACTCACAAATATATATCCGCCAATCCAACATCATATTCACGTAAAATTTGCCATCAATCATTTGGCATTATCTCATACATGAAAGGATATAAACTTACTTTTAACATAAACTTATAAGTTAACATAATTCCAACAAACTAACACATAATAAGCACTTATGTGATTACCAAAATATTACTTCAAAAATAGCCAAACTTAGACTATCACTAGCCATCCCAATGGCTAGATTACAAACCAACAATTACAAGCCATCATTGGCCAAATAAGCTTATACATGCCATTATACCAAAATGAGATAGTGGATAGTGTGATGAATGCTCCGAACAACTTCCAACCTTCACGAGCTTTGAGCACTATAAAACAGAAAAATTAAACGGAGTAAGCATTTTATGCTTAGTAAGTTCGTATAATAGAAAATAAACTTACCAATCATATTTATCAATACAAGCATACATAGTTCTACTTTCCATAAATTTTGGATGAGTTTACCTAAACACAAACAATTAATCAAACAAGTTAATCACATAACCTCATACAAGAATCAAGTAAACATAGATGAGCTCATCATATTACAAGTTTCCATTAATTTCACCTTTCCATACTTTAAAAGTCTTTTCTTTCAAAGTATTGAAATTTCGATGGATGTTCGGGTAATATACACATGTGCAAAAGTACCCATTAAAGGGTCATAGTAGAAAGGTACACTCTTGAGTCGTACATTTTACAGTAGGATTACCAGTCCAAGTTAAATCCTATCCATAGCATATGCTCTAGAGAGCTTAATTTGGATAACCCGTTCGAGCTAAATCTAATTTATAACCTAAGCTCAAGAGGGCTTACATTAGAATTACTTATCTGGGCTAAATTCTATCTGCAACATATGCAATATTATTCTTAATCCATTAAAATTCAACGTTCAACAGGAACATGATAATTTGTCCATATTTCACAACTTAGGACTATTTAGTTATATATATATATCATCTTACACATATAAACACAATCATACAATTCAATTCAAGCATATTAACATGCATATTTAAGTTACATGAACTTACATTGAAAATGGTTTGTATTTGAATGTCAACTAATCCAAAACCTTTTGCTTTCTTGATCTAGTTCTGTAGTTGGTCTTTCTGGATCTATATGGATAAATTTAACTATTAATCTATCACATTTCATTTACATTTGCATCCTATTACATCCTAGGCAAAATTATCATTTTTCGCTATCTTTTTCAAAAATTCCAATTTTGTCCATAGGCCTGGAAAATGAAATTCATTAAATTTAACCCTCTTTCCAAGCCCAACCAAAATTTATATACTACATTTATAGCACATACATTTCAAAAATTTCAAAATTTTCCATGGGTTTTACCACTTTTTCATTTTAGTCCCAAAATCAAGTTTTCATCAAAAATTGCTTTGTAAAAGTTGTTTATCTATGAATAGCTTTTCATTTTCTACCATAAATTTCTAATTTTTAGCATATTCATCCATGACCCAAATTTTATACCTAGATAACTTTTCAAATAAGTCCCCTAAACAGAAAGATTAGGCTATCCCGATTCCAAATATATAGAAATTACTAAAAACGGGACTTGATTTCATACCTTTTTAAGCTTGAGAAGTTTTCTTCCTCTCTCCTAGGGTTTCCATAGAAAAATTGGGGAAGATGATATGAAAATAGATGATTTTTTTCTTTTTAATTAATTACCATCTATTAATTTTATTGATTTCCAATTTAGTCCCTGCCCTTTTCTAATTTTTCCATGGATGAGTCATTAAATATCTACTAACTACTCTTCAATGGTCTAATTACCATATAAGGACCTTAAGTTTTGAATTCCATAGCTATTTGATACCTATAGCTACTAGAACCCAACTTTTCCATTTTATGCAATTCAGTCCTTTCCCTAATTAAACACACAATCGGTAAAATTTTCGTATCAAAATTTTCATGTGACCTTCCTATCATGATGCCAACCATAAAATTAAAATAAAATAAATTTTTATTTTTGGCCCGGATTTGTTGTCCCGAAACCACTGTTCCGAACTCACTGAAAATGGTTTATTACAAGTGCTCTAACTTTCGAAGGTATAACACCTAATCGAACATTTTGAGCTTCATTCAAATCTGATTTTTTGGATAGTATTTGAGGATCTGATCCAATGAGCCACATTTAAAACATGATTCTTCTTTCAACTGATACTCTCCAAAATGTCTTCTATTGCAATGTTGACATTTAGGAATGTTGGTGTTTCGAGCATAGCCAACGCTAGCTACAGAAGTGGCCTGAGGTCTCGACCTATTTATATTTCCTCAATCCCTCCCTATAAATTTAGATGGAGTTGAAAAACAACTGGGAGATTCTTTTACTTTCTTCGAGGGAGAAGAGAATGATTTTCCCATATGTGATTTACTTGTATCTCTAACCTTAGAATCTACCTTTTTCTTTGCCTTGTTAATGTTTTCCATTTTCTGAGCTCTATCAACTAATACAACGAACTCTTTCAACTCAGGTGCCCCAACGAGTAACTGGATCTCTTCATTCAATCATTCCTCAAAGTGAGTACACATAGCAACTTCTGTCAAAATTAATTCAAAAGCATACTTACTGAGCCAAACAAATTCTCTCTCGTATTTAGCTACAATTCTGTCGCCCTATTTCAACTTGAGAAACTCTTTTCACTTTCTATCAAGATCCATGGACTTCACTTCCCTGGCACTCAGAAATGGGCAGACTGTAAATAGAATCATGCATCGAGGCTTGAGCATTACTTTGATCTTCATCGAAATTAGCTCGGTTGGATTCAGACGATAAAATTTATCTATGTGAAAAACATAATCAATTTGAGTCAAGAGACATTACATTATCATAAGTTATAAAATGGCATCTATTTCTAGATTCTATGCATGTTACTTTCGGTCTGAGAACCTAATAAATCGTAGCTCTGATACTAATAAATATAACTCCCCTAACATGTCTACATTGATTAAGGTTACGAGATATTACAACAGTTAACAAGACAATTTAAGAAGACAATAATAAATTAACACAATCCGAAAATTTTATTTAAGCATAAAAAATAAACAATCATTCACTATTCATAGCATAAATACTAAAATGAGGCTTAAATCAAGCACTTGGAACCCTAAAATCATTTCAGAAACGAACATGGACTAATTTGAAACAAAACAGAAAAATATGGCAAAAAATGAAAACAATGGTCACACGCCCGTGTGGCTAGGCCCAGATCGTGTGGCTCAAAGACATGTCATGTGGCCAAACTATGTAAAAACTTGAATCTGTGTAACTTACAATGACACGGCCGTGTCACCAAGTTGTGTAACAATCACATGGCCATTTGTCACCCTAATTTGCACATAAACACCCACAATCTTATTGGCATAAACCATGGCATATTTAGGATACCAAACCATCAACAAACAAGGCCAAATCATGTCATTTCATTATCCACACTCAACATATTTACAGCATCATATTTTGCCAAACCAAATCATACCAAACTCACACCTTTCAAGTTGCAATATAGCTACCAATAACATGCATAATCTTACCTAGTTTTACTAGCATACCAATGAGCCAATCTTAACCATTCAACAACAAAACCATTAAGCCACATTCATTCATTTGCCAAACATTTATAAACCACATCATACAAGAGATAATTGCACATGCATGCATATATAAATATATATAAGCTCACAACCAATTCAACCAAAATAAGCCAAGTTACATGGCCAAATACCACATCAAGCCTTTGATATTTACAAGCCAATAATACATTTGGCCAAATCATAATGAAACATATAACAAAATGACCAAGTCCCTATACATGCTATATTTTCAAAACATTTAAAATCATCGGTACCAAAAATAACAGTTTGATAATGTGATGCAAACTCTGATAATCTCCAATCCGAGCTAGCTTGGTGATATTATAAAACATGGAAAATAAAATAGAGTATGCTATATAGCTTAGTAAGCTCGTATGAAAGAAATAAGCTAACCTTACCATACATTAACAGGCAAGTACTATAACATAAGATAATGTGTTTTACCATACTCTCATGATCATAATTCATTCCATCACGACTTACCTTGAGTTCATCGTTTCGCGAATTTAACAATCATAAGTTTTGTGAACAGACCTGTACCATTTATAATGGTTTCATACAATTCTCATCTTTGTCATACGTAATGAACCACTTGGAATAATAATGTCGGATACTCGAGAAAATCTTGCACACAAGGTGCCATATATGTAGCCATTGCTACCTCTATCTTATATCACATATATGCTCACTCTCAAGCCATTAACGGCCTGCTCACAGAAGCTATTAGTCAAGACGTAACAACTAGGTGCTACTCACACAAGCTGTCAAGTAACCGCAACATATGTTGGTATACTCAACCATCGGTAGGACGTACAAGACCAACGCCCGAATCACATAACATAAAACCCTAGTGACATGTCACTTGTATCCTAATCTATTCCTAAGGTTCAATTGGGATTTCTATCTTGCGAAATCATTTTCAAATGTGTCCAAAAGATCGATTACACAATTCATGCATAAATTCAAGCATTTAAAATACATTTAAATTAAAGCTTATTTAACATACGAACTTACCTCGGTTACAAAAATGGCCAAAAAAAACTTATTCGTCAAATACTTTATTTTTCCCCTAGTCTACCCCGAACTTCGTTTTTCTTGATCTATATTATTCAATTCAGCCCAAAAACACATTATGGAAAAAATTACAATTTTACCCCTAACTTTTTAACATTTTACAATTTTGTCCCTAGGCTCGTAAAAATAATTTCATTCAATTTCATCATAGCCCAAGCCTAGTCGATCATTATTTGTACTCATAACAACCCACGTTTTTCATTTATTTTCTACACATTTTATAGACATTTACAAGTCCCTATTTAACGTTTTTACCGAAAATCACTTTTCACAAGTCATTTAACAAACAAAAAACATGTATTTTCTACCATCAAGCATCAACATACAAGCATATTCAACATGGGTAAGATTTTGGACTTTAACTTTCTTTCAAATTACTCCTTGAAATAGCTAAATCAAGTTACAATGATTACAAAAATGTAAAAATTATTAAAAACGGGACAAGAACGGACTTACAATCGAGCTTGAAAGCTTGGACAAAACCCTAGCTATGCTTTCCCCCAAAATGTCAGCTATAAGGGACTAAATTGAAGAAGATGACATCTTTTATTTAGTTATTTTGGCTTTATTTACCAAATTACCCTTCACTTAAACTTTGAAATTTTACCTACTCCATGTCCATTTTTGTCCATCCTAAAGTATAATGAACTAATTACAATTTAAGGACCTCTAATTTAGAATTTCATAACAATTTACTACCTTTAGACTATGGAACTAAAATTTTGCACCTATTGTAATTTAGTCCTTCTAGTCAAATTGAGTACTTAATCGATAAAATTTCTTAACAAAATTTTCATACAATTATTCTATCATGCTGTAGACCATAGAGAAATAATAAGTTAAATATTTCTATTTCGAATTTGTGGTCCCAAAACCACTATTTTGATCTGACCCAAAAAGAGGCTATTACAACATTGGTGTGATTTTGGGTTAGAAATGAAGCTAGAAATGGATTTGTTTCATCCACATGGGCAGAGAAACAGGCGTGTGTCTCAACCGTCTCTGCTACACGGCCTAGAACACGTGCGTCTGTCTTGGTAGTGTGAAACCTGCATCTAATTTTTGAATTGAATTAATTAGCCATGCGGCCTAGCACACGGCCTGTACAAGTCAGATAGTTACACTCGGGTGAATACAACCTCCAACACGGGCGTGTCCTAAGGTCACATAAGCGTGTCCCTTGGTGTAACATCCCATTTTTAAGTGAAATCAGAACAGTGTTTTGGGACCACAAATTTGATCTGAAAATAAGGTTTATTTTTTATTAGATGGTCCGTATTATAATAGGTATGTCATGTGAAAATATTGATACAAAAATTTTATCGATTAAATGCTTAATTACGAAAATGACTAAATCGCATAAAATGTGAAAGTTGAATTCTAGTAGCTATACGGATTAAATAGCTATGGAATTCAAAATTAGAGGTCCTGTAACAGCCCGATTTTGGGCCTAGTCGTAATAGTGGTTTTGGAACCACTATTCTGAGGTCGGCAAAATTATTTTAATGTTATATTATCTGTTATAGCATGATTATATGAGTGCATGAAAATTTTGGTGAAATAATTTTAGCGATTGCTTGCTTAATTTTAAAAAAGAACCAAATCGTATAAAGTGCGAACGTTTCGTTCTACTAGCTAAAGGTGTCATATAGATATAGAACATTAAATTAGGGGTCTTTATTGAGTAAATAGACAATAAATATGTTAGTGGCTGATCAAGGAGACAAAAATATTGTATGGTCAAAGTTAGGTGAAATGTTGGTGACTAATTTGACTAGTAATATAATAAAATAAAGAAAAAGATGGTATTATCTTTCATCTATCTTCTTCGCCATTGAAAATACCAGTAAAGAGAGGGTTTTGAAAGCTCAAAAATATCTGCAACTTATATACCTTACAAGTAAGTGATCTTGATGGCCTTTCTTGATAATTTTTGTTCTTTTGGGACCCTTGTAGCATAATCTAGCTAATGAGGGGACTATTTTGAAAAATGGTTGAAATTCTAGGGGTTTTCCATGAGAGTAATCATGTTATGGAAGAAAATAAATCTTGGTTGTTAAATAAACAACTTTTGTGAAAGGATTTTCATGAAAACACCTAATATGGACCATTTTGTAAAGTTTGTTAAATGGATGGGAATTGTGTGAAATAATTGGAATTTTGAGTTGCTACAACAGTAATAAAGGTTGGGCTAGGCTTGGCTAATGAGGAAATTTGATAAAATTTATTTTACGAGACTAAAGACAAAATTGTAATTTTTGTGAAAGTCTAAGGGCAAAATGGTCATTTTGCCAAAGAATGAATTGTGGAACGCTTAATTTAATGTGATCATTAAGTGAGTAAATTTTATTATTTTAGATCAACAAATTGAGATTCAGGCTTAAATTGAAAAAGTACGTGGTTTAGGACAAAAAGGGAATAATTAACCGTTTTTGCATTCGAGGTAAGTCAATGTGATTAAATAAGCATATTATCCATGTTATTGTTAATATACTTGAAACCTATCTTGCTATGACTGTATTAAATTATATGTTGGTAATATTGAGTATGAGAAACTGATGCCAAATGTTAATAACATTTATGTGATGATTGGATACATTGGAAATTAGATGGAATATGATATTCCATTGAAACGAGTAAGATGTGCGTAAATATTACAACTTTATCGTTATTATGCATTTAATGATTGATTTTGCATAAAATGTTTGAATATGGCTATGAGTAATGTATGATGAGAATAATGCGGGAAACTCCTGATTGAACCGTAGGAATAGATCGGATATTAATTCCATGATGCTAGGGAGATATCATAGCTAGTGTAAGACCATGTCTGGGACATGGCGTTGGCCTCGAGATATGAGAGCTAGTGTAAGACCATGTCTGGGACATGACATCGGCTTGATATGTGTCAGTGTAAGACCATGTGTGGGACATGGCATCGGCACCGATAGATGAGAGCCAGTGTAAGACCATGCCTGAGACATGGCATCGGCCTCGATATACGAGAGTCAGTGTAAGACCATGCCTGGGACATGGCATCAACTTTGATGTGCGAGCAATGTAAGACCATTTTCGGGACATGGCATCGGTACCTTAGCCTATGCTTGAGGCTTATTGAATATCCTATAGTATTCCAAATGGTTCAATGGGAAATTTACAGTTTATGTCAGAATAAGAGAGGTTATGACCATGATGTGAGTGATGCAAGTACTTACATGAAATTCATGAAATGCGTGCTCAATGTATGTTGTATGATTAGTAAGGAATGAAAATGAGTGAGATATGTTTATGATCATGTTGAAAGGGTACATGTATGTACTAAAATTCATGAGTAAGTCATACCTATGAGAATAACTTTATGATGACCTTCTAAATATTAGGTCGATACCTATAGTGTATAATTATGTGGTAAATTAGATGGATGATTATATGTGAGGCTTTTAGGTCAAATTAAATTGGGATATGATATGTTTATTCCTTCACCTTGTGGCCTAATGAATATGAAAAGATAAATTGATTGGCATGAAAGCCTATTTAAAGATAATTATGAAAGGGTAAAATTAGCATTAAAACAGTTTTGGACAGCAATAGTAGTCCGAATTTGAAAATCCACCAACAACTATGGAAACTGAATTAGAGGCTGAATAAAATATAAAATTAAGTCTTATCGAGTCTAGTTTTATATAGAAGAAACGCTGCAAGGAAAAGAAGTTCATATTATGAGATATTTGAATTGTTGTGAGACAGAGTCAGAATGATTTCGAAATCCCTTGTCCCAATTTGGGAAAATCATTAAAATTTGTAAAAAACTAATTATGGGTTATAATTTATATGCTTAGAATCCTTAATGAGTATAATTTCAAAAGAAACAAAAGGGAAAATCATCTAAATCTCGTACGAGAAGATAATTAATTTTTAGTGAAAAGGGGTTGGAACTGTCAGATAGCGAAATAGGGATGAATTTAAAGAATAAACTGTACTTATTGAATAGATCAAAAATTCTAAAAATATTATGGTAAAAATATATATGAGTCTAGTTTCAGGGAAAATTATCACATCTTAATTTTGAGTTCCGTAGCTCCAGATATAAATAATTTAGTGACTACAACTCAAGAAAATAGCTTGACTTGAACATAAGCAAAAGTGCAAGTATTATGGTATTACCTTGAGAAGCATGTTGATAAATTGCTTATTAATTTCATACGGTCTTACTAAGCTATAAATCTTACTCCCTTCCTTTCCTTTTCTTTAGTGTTGACAGGTTAGCTCGGGGTTGGAGGTCGTTAGAGGCAGCACCACACTATCAAACCATCACCTTTGGAATATTGATATATATATGCTAAGCCCCTTCAAGTGAGTGGCATGTATAGGGACTTGGTTTTTTTTTTATGATATGTGTTAACATGAATAGCCAAATGTATTGGCCTATATTGAGTTATTTGTATATGGCCATGAAGGGTGGCTCATATTGATTATGATTTGTGAACCTATCTATCTATGCTATGTTCTAATGCTTATGATGTGATTATGCTTGTTGGCCATATATGGTTGGTGTTATGAAATATGTTCATGATGAATGTTTTATGACCAATCTAAATGGTCATGGCCATGAATTAAATGTGTAATATGGAAATAAATATGTGAAGCATTAAGGGTAACTTAAAGGCTTCGAAAATAGCCTAAGTGTTGGCCACACGGGCTGAGACACGGCCATGTGTCTCAACCGTCTGAGGCACACGGCCTTAGCACACAGGCGTGTGGATTAGCCGTGTGGTCCAAATTATTCAATGACATCATAGTCAGAGAGTTACATGACCTGAGGACACGGGCGTGTCGAAGGCACACGGGCGTGTGACCTTGTGTCATGGAAAAATTTTCTAAGTTTTCCCAAAACTTTCAAGGTTCTTGGTTTAGTCCCTAACTACATTCAATGCATGTTTAGGGCTTCGTAGGCCCGTGTATCAGACATTATGCATGTGTATGAAAAGTTTTGATACGAATGAAATTTTGTAGCTCGGTTTTTGCATGTTTGTGAATGATTAAGTCTGGTAATGCCGCGTACCCTATTCCGGCGTCGGACATGGGTAAGCGGTGTTACAGGTCCGTATGTTGTAATTAGACCATTAAGAAAAGTATGTAGATTTTTCTTGGTGACTTATCTATGGAAATATAGAAAAAGCGTAATGACTAAATTAGAAATAGCAAAATACCTAATTAATTAAAAGATGAAAAGAAAATAAATCATCTTATTTTCATCATCTTCAACCTAAAAACACATGAAAATCCTAGATGAGAGAAAAGAAACTTTCAAGGCCAAATTGGGTAAGTTCCCTTGTCCCGTTTTTAGTAATTTTGATATTTTTGAATCCGAGATAGCTTAATCTCTCTATTTGAGGGATTAATTTGAAAAGTTATCAAGGTATGATAAATGGGTCATGGATGTATATACTAGAAATTAGAAATTTATGTTAGAAAATGAAAGATTATAGTTTATTATTTAATTTAATTTAATTTAATTTTTTATTATTTATCAATTTACTTTTTCTTTCTCTTGGCAGGTTTTTATAGTTTATGACTAGAAGAAACCCGTCAGGACCACTACTCTTTGATGAAGAAATCGATCACACAGTTCGTAAAAACCAAAAAGATATAAGGTGAAGCTTAAGATACACAGAGAACGAGCAAGAGAACGATACTCAACCCCCAACCGAAGAGATGGCTGAAAACCAAGACAATCAGCTACCTCCTATAATAACGGTTAATCAAAATCCTGCTCCGCGCACTATGTATGATTATGCTAAACCTTCTTTAACAGGAGCTGATCGAGCATAGTTAGACCTGCTGTAGCTGTAAATACTTTTGAACTAAAACCTAACACTATTCAAATGATACAACAATTTGTTCAGTTTGATGGTTTGTAGGATGAGGATCCCAACGCTCACGTAGCAAACTTTTTGGAACTATGTGATACATTTAAAATTAATGATGTATCTGATGATGCCATTTGTCTTCGGTTATTCCCTTTTTCATTAGGGAACAAAGCTAAATAGTGGTTGAACTCGTTACCACGAGGGTCAATTACTACTTGGGAGCAAATGACCGAAAAATTTCTATTAAAATATTTTTTGCCGGCTAAAACAGCCAAATTACGTAATCATATCTCTTCGTTTGTGCAGATGGACTTAGAAACACTCTACGATGCATGGGAGAGATACAAGGACCTTTTGAGAAGGTGCCCTCACCATGGGTTACCGTTTTGGCTTCAGGTTCAAACATTCCATAATGGCCTGAATCCTTCGTCTCGACAAATGGTTGACGCAGCTGCTGACGGAACCATCAATAATAAAACACCTGAAGATGCTTATGAGTTTATAGAGGAGATGTCACTGAATAAATATCAGTGGCAAGTCATGAGGACTAAGCCAACTAAAATAGCATGCGTTTATAACGTCGATTTGGTTACAATGCTTTCAAACCAGATAGAACTTTTAAATAAAAAGATTGATGGTTTCTTAGTTCTTCACAGGTTCACCCAGTAATGCAGTGTGAAGCAAGTGGAGGTGGAACAAGCCATTCGGAATACCAACCTTATGGCCACAACATGGATAACGAGCAGTTAAATTACATGGGTAATAATCCTCGATCTCAAAACAATCTATATAGTAACACTTACAATGCAGGTTGGAGGAACTACCCAAATTTCTTGTGGGGCGGTCAAGGAAATCAAAGACCACAACATCCTTCAGGTTTTCAACAGCCACCCTATCAACAGGAAAAGAAACCGAACCTTGAAGAGATGCTCACAAATTTTATCTCGGTGTCAGAAACCCGTTTTTAGAACACCGAAACAGAACTTAAAAACTCAACAAGCGTCAATCGAAAGGCTCAAAACTCAGATAGGCCAGCTTTCTAAACTAATCTCCGAACGACCACAAGGTAGCTTGCCAAGTAATACCGAACCCAACCCAAGGGAACAGCTCAACACGATTAATGTTCAAGATGAAGAAGGATTCGTTGAGCCTGAGCTAGAACCGAGGCAAGAAACTGTGGTAAGCAGAGGTCAAGGTGAGGTAGGTCATAATAAAAACAAATTAGTGAATGTCAAATATAAACCTCGTGTGCCATACCCCAATGCAACAAGGAAAGACTGCTCAAATGAACAATTTGGTAAATTCCTTAAACTCTTAAAAAAATTACATATTAACTTACCGTTTATTGAAGCTCTATCGCAGATGCCAAACGCAATGAAATTTTTAAAGGAGCTTTTAGTAAATAAGAAGAAGTTGTACGAGGCGTCGCATGTGGAGCTAAACGCAGTTTGCTCAGCTATTCTCCAAAATAAACTACCCAACAAACTAAAAGATCCAGGGAGTTTTACGATTCCTTGCTTAATTGGTAGTTTAGATGTTATTAATACATTAGCTGATTTGAGGGCTAGTATTAACGTCATGCCCTACAAAATGTTCAAACAATTAGGTCTCGGGAAACCAAAATAGACTAGGATTAGCATTCAATTAGCAGAAAAAACTAAGACTTCCTAAGGGTATTATTGAAGATGTGCTAGTTAAAATCGATACATTTATATTTCCCGTTGACTTCATTGTTTTAGACATAGAGGAAGATGGCAACACTCATTTGATTTTAGGAAGGCCCTTTTTAGCAACTGCTAAAATGATTATTGATGTTGGCACAGGTGAACTCACACTCTGTGTGGGAGACAAAATAATCACCCTTCAAGCTTACAATTCTGGCAACACATCGAAAATTGAAGGTGATCGTTTAACCCATTCTACTAAAACTGACAATATGGTACAACCTACTTTGCAGGAAATGAGTCTGAAGGAAGCACATGAGTCATTCTCAAGTAGTAGTAGAGGACCTATTAATAGAGATTGAAGGCTACAAATTGAGGAGCTAGATGAATGGCGGACGCATAAACCAAGAAAACAGGATAAACCAGAACTACGCCAGAACGAGCATTTTCCCATTCAGTACAGTCGAGGTAAGTCATCCTAAGTTCAGCACTTTTAAGGTAAACAACACCCATTTAAAACCTTATTTTGATGAGAATGATAGTAGGAATGAGGACTATAAACTCCTCGAACCCCCATGACCATTCAATGGAGAGGTAAGTCGAGCTTAGACTAAAAATAAGTGCTTCTTGGGAGGCAACCCAAGCTTTAACTGTATTAACTTCTTTGAATTTTAGTGTTTAACACCTAACTCACTAACGGAGCTCTTGAATACAAGTTTACCACATAGACACGGCGAAGCACACGGGCGTGCTGAGGGCCGTGTGAAAACAAACCAAAGATTTCCCTAACACGGGCTACGATAAATCACCATGGCTGTGCGACATGGCCGTGGGTGAACCTGCCCAAATAACACGGGTGTGCCACACGCCTATGCCTTGAAACCGTGGCCGAACCTGTTAAATTAACATGGGCGTGCGCCTACATAAATGGGGGTGGGAGAAGCGAACAACGCCAGACACGGTCGTGTGACACGACCTTGTGAACCAACACGCCCAAGGTACACGGGCGTGGGGAAATTGTCAGACGCGCCCAAATTCAAAATTCGCAAATCACACGAGCTAAAATTGGGGAACATGGGCGTGTTCCCTGGCCGTGTGTCCCAAAATCTATAAATAGGCTGCACTATTCACTGTCTTCTTCACCCCAAAAAACCCTAACCCTAGCCGCTGCAAGTCCATACGCCCTCCCTGCCACGCTCGTGCGCCGTTCCTAACTTCATTCTCAATGCCCAATCTTTTTCCTTTAGCATTTGTTTACTCCTTTCTCTTTTATTTCACAGATTTATAATGCTATTTATCATAGTAATCTATATTTTCATGTTATTTTCATCTTTCTATCACAGAAATTTCATTTATAAAACAAGTTATCATCTTTTTCATGTTCAAATTCTTACTCATTACATGATTTCTCTACTCCATTTAATTAGTTAGAAGTGAATATTCATGGTTAGGATAGTTGAAATAATCATACCTTTTGTGTTGACATTTCTATAGTATGTTGCATTCCATTCTTTGGCATTTTTACTTTTATCACCATGCTAATGTTACAAAAATAGGTCATTGAACTTATTGTTTTAGTTAAACTTAGTAGTTGTGGCTGAACATATTTATGTATTTTTCTTTTCAAATTTAGTCTCATTTTTTTCCTTGTCTACTTATCAAGACAAATTGATGATTCCACTTGCAGGTATACAATGTCATCTTCACATGGTAAAAAGGCCGATGTCCCTTTTCAAAGAAAAGGAAGGGAGCGTCATCTTCCTCGGGTCCTACCGTGGAAGTTCGTCACCCTTTCCTGAGGTTCCCCATCGGGCCCTAAGAAGAACTCTGCCAAATACTCCGGGCCCGACCTTTAATTGTGGGCCGCTGCATCGACTGGGCTGCAATAAAACAAGTTCAGTTGGCTGATGTGATTCGGGCCCTCCTAACCACTGACCCTTGGGAGCTTTTCTTTGGGATCATCCAGCTGACGTATCTCGAGCTTACGATGGAATTATGCTCCACATTTCATCTTCAGACCGTGATGACGAACTACGATGATTCCGGCATGGTGCAATTTCACCTAGGCAGATTAATCCACCAGCTCAGCGTCCCAGAATTCGGTATTGCACTGGGTGTAACATCCTGATTTTCGGGTTTATTCGCGGTTTTCAGTATTTTGGTAAAGATTTTAAAATTTTGTATTTGGATGTGAAATTAATATTTTGAGTAGGTAAAAGGGCTTATAGAAGGCCCATGTGTTGGCCAAAACCCGGTTGAATTTTCGAATTTTGGACTTAAAAGGTTAGGGGTTCTGGTTAAGTGGCCTTAAGTGGAGTGATGGGTAAATTGCATCACAAAAAGTGCCTTGGTAAAGTGGCCAGGGTGACGCCAGTAGGCTCCTAAAAAGGTGGCGTGCGGAGCATTGGGGAAGGCATGGTATCGATTCCCTGTGTTGACAAATAGATGCATTTATTTTTAAGTGCAGGAGGGGTAGTGTTGGAGTCCAGGTGGATTCTGCTAAAGGGGAGTTTGGATCAATCTAAACGCTTGGATTAAGGAGTGATAAGGGGAGAGATTTAAGGGATTAGGAGAGAGGCTAGGAGTTGGCTGAATTTTGGGAATTGAAGAGGGGAAAATTCGGCAGAGGGTTTAGGTAAAATTTCGGCACCTAGGGCTTTGTGAGGTGCCGTTTTCTTCTGCTCAGGCACCACAAGGTTTTTCTTTTCTCTCTTCTTCCGCTCTAGCCGAAACTACCACTTCCCCTATTCTTCTTTTTTTGTTTTTCTTCTTCAAAACCGTTTATCAAACCTGCTGTTCGTCAACACTTGTACCGAAACCACAAAAGCCGAAACCTCGAAAAATACATTAGTTGTGCCGATTTCTTCCAAGCCAAATTCTTCGATATTTTTGTGCCTAATAAACGAAAATCATCTTTTCTAAACCCTAGATACCTGTCGGCAATTCTACTTCAAGGTTATAGTTTCATATTGTCATCTCCTTCATCACCCAAAAGCCGAAAAACCATAGATTTTGGGGCTTATAGCTGAAACTTCAAGACTTTGGGAGTCGAGTTCTACTGTCGTTTGATAGATAAATCTACACCAGATTGCATGGAGATCAAAAAGGAGTAAGGGGTAAGTGCTCATCATCTCAGATCTAGTCCTATTTTACAAAGTTAGGAAAAGCCGAAGTCCCTAAAATCTAGGGAGGCTGTCGACTTGGGCATGTGGCTCTAAGGGTTTTTAACTGACGTTTTCTGTCAATGATTAGTGTCTTCTTAAGTGTTGGATTGAAGGCGTGGGTTGTTGGAGCAATCGGATTCGGAGCTAGCTATCGATTTTGGCAAAAAGGTAAGGTTTCAAAGGCTTTTAGGGACATGGTTCGATCATGCATAAGTAGGTTGTGGGTTTAGTGATTATGGTTTGTAAATAAGAACTGTGCTAATCAATTGTAAGACATCGTAAGAGATCTCAGTAGCAGTCGTCGCGAATCAGGTGTGTACCGAACACCCTTTCTTAGTTCAATTCGGCAAAAGCCGAAATGCCGAAATACCGGCATTTCATGGGCTTGTGAGTATGCGAATGCTCTCAAGACATAGAGTAATTGTTAGATCTAGCACCGCAAGGTTGTAAGTAAGTTCGTGTGACGTCTTAACATACTTCGGAAAAAGAGGGCCTCGATGGGCCAAAATTGGGCCCAATGGGCTTACGGACCAATATGGGTAAGAGATGGGCAAAATAGCATGTTAGTTAGATGGTGGAACGAAATTGCATAAAACGGCTAAAAATTATTGAAATAACGTGTGTAGTTGCGTAAGTACGGAATTACCCCTAAAGAGCATAATTACTGAAATACCCCTAGGGTTTAAATTGGCTAAACTGCATGATTGATTAATACTGTATTGTACATGATATGCTTTATTAATATCTGTTGCATGGGATTGGGGTATTGATGGAGGAAGTATTGAAAGTGGTTCATCCCCGTACTGGAGGCTTTGCCTCAACTTACTGATATTTGAGCAGCGTTGCTGCAACTGTGGAGTGTAGGGCTGGGTGGGTTGAGATATTCCCCACATGGAGTGTAGGGCTGGTATGGGGCAGTGTAGCGGTTGGTGGGTTGAGTAGTCTCCCCAGTTGGGCTTGCATGCATTACTACTATTGTTACTTATGTTACTGTACTGGGCCTAAGGGCCACACTGTTATGTTAAAAAGGGCTAAGGCCTTGCTACTGTATTCTGAAAAGGGCTTCGATCCACTGTGTACTGTTATCTGAGTGGGGCTTAGGCCCAATGGGCTCGAGCTGATTTGGGCTTTGGATGGGTTTCTGTATACACTGAGTTTTCCCAAACTCACCCCTCTTTCCTTCCATCCTTGTAGGTGAGCCCTAGTTGGTGGACTTGGAGCTGGGCGGGATTCCGAGTGGCCACACGTTTTCTGCAAATTCGTTTTCTTCTGGTGAACTAGATTTTCCATATTTTCGTTTATGGTTTTGGGTTTTTTTGTAATAAGGCCGCTTAATTTCTTTTTATGGTTTGGTTTGTTTCTTTATTATTTCATTCTATTATGATAAAACTGAACTATGATAACTAATGAAATGGATTAGCTCTAGGACGCGTTTTCAAAAACATTAAGTGATTTCAAAATAACACGAATACGAGTAAGACTTCCGCTAAGCAAACGTTTTCAACCTTAATCACTTTCTTAAGATGGACATAATCAAACGGTTTTCTCAAAATTATACGAGATGTTAGAGTGTGGCAATGGCGGTGTGCATGTCTAGGATTGGATCCGAAGGGAGCTTGGTACTTAAGCAGTCCGACGGACTCACCTCCTCTTCTTCCTGGTTTCCTACCTGGTGCACAGCTTCCGTTCACTTTAACCTACTTTTAAAAGTGTCTTTTACAACACCAACTAAGTTTTCCAAACTGAGTAATACGGAATGTTTTGAACGCTTCGATGTGGCGCATCAGATCCGGTCATAACGTCTAGGTCGGGTTTGGGGTGTTACACTGGGTTTATATACGAAGGAATTCAAGGAGGAAAATGACTTACATGCTCTTAACCGCCACATCCATCGTTCTCCTTCACGGTGCTGGGACGCACTAGTACCAAGTGGGGCCACCTACAATCCTAGCCGCTCCAAGGCATCGGCTCTCCCTCCATCTTTGAGGTACCTACACGCCATTTTGGCTCACATGATTACAGGAAGGCGAGAGAGCACTGGAGTCATCAACACTCACTACGCCTACTTTTTATGGTGTATGTCTCACGGAACGTCATCGACCTTGCCTATTTCATCGCCCTTGCAATTCAGCACCAGACTGAGAGGCATAGGAAGGGCGTCATCTCCATTGGCCCTTACGTTACTCGGTTAGTAATAAAGAAATGGAAAAAAGAAAGAAGGTGTGTGATTGTTTCTCCCCCCTCCCCATTGCCGTGAATGTAAGAAAGAAAACAAAAAAAAGTGTCCATCTTTTTTTCATTTCTCTTGGCCGAATGTTCTAAGGAAGAAAGGAAACAAGTTGTGTTCTTTGGTTCTTCTTGGCCGAATTGAGAGGAGGAAGGAAGGAGTGAAGCAATCGGTCATCTTAGGTCGATATTAAGGTAAGGAAGTTGATACTAGTTCTTGAAATCCTAGTTGATTTTGAGTGAGATATCAAGTTATTGTTGGTAACCCATGTTGAAATTGTGATTTTGGAATAAGTAAGGTTTTCGGCTATGGAGATTAATAAGGGTGATGGTTGTGTTCCATGCTAAATCTAGATGAACAATGGTAGTTGCTTACATCTTGATGATTATGAGTTTCTTTCTTGATTCTACCTTAGATCCATGAAGTATATTTTTATTTGGTGTTGTTGGAAGTATCGGCCATGGTATATCCATAAGTGTGATTTATGCTTATTGCATGGTAGGTAAGATTTATGTTTTGGATATATGTTTAAATTTGGTTATAATCAAGTTTGTGATTCGGCTCTTGCACATATATATATATGATTGCACATGATGTATTGGTATGACCTATATATTATCTCAAGGTATATACTTACACATGATGGTGCTTCGGTTATGGAGTAGATGATGGATGCGTATTGAGTTATAATATGTAATGCATTAGTTAGTAAAATGTATGCCATTTATGTGTGGTATTAAGTATATAATCGGCCTCAACATAGACATGCATATTCGGCCATAGGAAGAAGATTGGTGTTGCATGTATTCGGTTAGAGGCAAGCATATCGATGCTTTTGTCTTGGCTTAGAAAATTCGGCCAAGGGGGAATATTAGCTAAAATGTTGAGTTTGATTCATGATTCCATATATATATGTGACTCTAATGCCTAAAGTATATATGGGCTAAGTACCTTGAGGTTTTCTTTTGATGTTCGAATGAATTGTATTAAATTGCTTGATGTGATTAAAAATGCATATGACCATTGTGTAGTTGAGCTAGAAGGTGGCCATATGACCAATCAAACTCCTTGTCATATTCGGCCATAAGCTAGCATAATGAGACTTTAATAAGTTAAATTTGTTTGAATTAGCTCAAGAGCTTAGAGGACGACAGTTGGATAAGGGAAAGGAAAAAGTTATCGAATAGCCGCTGAAAATGTTCGACCACATCCGAGGTAAGTTCTTGAGTAATAGAGCTTAAATTATGATTTGATTAGATCATGTTTTAAGGAAATCAAAATCATGCTCTTTGTGTGTGGCTATTGAGCCGAAATTGCAAGAGTGATAAGTGTCTTGTGTTTGAGTTTTGCTAATGAAAATGAAATACGAATGTGTCATGATTTATTGTTAAATGTGCATGGTTATTCGAATGATGTCCGGGCTAAGTCCCGAAGGCTTTGTGCTAAGTGACCATATCCGGACTAAGATCCGAAGGCATTTGTGCGAGTTACTAATTCCGGGCTAAGCCCGAAGGCATTGGTGCGAGTTACTAAATCCGGGTTAAGTCCCGAAGGCATTTGTGCGAGTTACTATACCCGGGCTATGTCTCGAAGGCATTTGAACGAGTAGCTATATTCGGTTAAATTCTGAAGGTACGTGATTCGGGAATGAATGATCTTGCTGTAAAAATTTCAGTTAATACGCTTGTAACATCCCAACATTGAGGTATGTTTCGTATGTGCTTTGAATTAGTTGAGCCCTTACAAATAAGTATTCGCTCAGTTGATAAATGAGCTACCGGCCTTTGGCTAAGTTGATCTTTGTGTATGAATAAAAGGGTTGGTAATGTGAAGTAAGTATGATATTGAAAATTTGTGCGTATGAAATTATCCGTTTAGCTACATGAATGCTATACTTTGGTTGTGTCTAAATTCTTTGCTCAAAACTTACTAAGCATTTAATGCTTACTCCGTTTCTTTGATTCTCTGTTTTATAGATTTGGTTCTTCAGCTATCGGACTCGGGATTTTGAAGTCGAAGTCGCCCACACTATCAAAGCTCCTTTTGGTATACTTTTGGTTGAACTTTGAAATGGCATGTATAGGACTACCCTTTTGTTGTTGGTCATGTACCCTTCGGTTTTGTGTAAATTTGGATAGCCATGCGAAAATGGCTTAAATATACTTTGATCATAGCTTTATAATCGTTTTGTATGTTGTCCGTCGAGAGGTATGGAAATGTTGGTAACGGTTAGCCATGGGAATGGTTATTCATGATCATTTTTGGAATATGTATGACAAACTCTAGTTGATCCATGGAGGATCATGAAATAGGTAAAGTTTACCTTAAAAATAGATGCTGGCAGCAGCAGTGATGTGGATGTGAAAAAACACTAAAAATAGTAAGAATGGAATTAAATAGTGAATAAATTATGTAATCGAACCTTGATGAATCTATTTTCATATGAAAGTAACGAAATGTTCATATGAATAGTATATTATGAGATGTTAAAGTTTTCGTGAGACAGGGCCAGAACGGTTTCTAGATCCCCTGATCTGACTTTGGAAATTCATTATAAATTAACCAGAGACATTTAAAAGTCATGCCATATATTTATAGATTCCTATTTGAGTCTAGTTTCTATAGAAACAAACGGCATCAGTATTGAAGCCCTGTACAGGGAGATATCCAAGTCGTAATGCGCAAAGGTCAGTGTAGTCGATCCCTGTAACATGGGAGACTTTGACTAATAAACTGTACTAATTGGCCAGACCAAAAATTCTAGAAAAAAATTTGTAGATGCATATATGAGTCTAGTTTCAGGGAAAAATCACAAAACTGATTTTTGAGTTGTGAAACTCAAGATATAATTTTTAAGGTGACAGTGACGCAGTTAGCCAGCTTGCCTGGAAAATTTAAAATGGATTGTGCAAAGAAGTGATTTAAGTCTGCAAACCCCTCGTGTCCGACTCCGGCGGCGGACTCGGGTACGGGGTGTTACAAATAAACCTCTACCACTGCCGGAGTATCTTCCTCCACTCTCACACCGATTACTCTCCAAAACTCCAGTTCGAAGAATTCATCATACAGGAAGTTTCACCTCTCCCCTATCTTATGATTACAAATTTATCTTTTTACATATATCTTTGTACATTGAGAACAATGTACGTCTTAAGTGTGGGGGTATTTATTTCATTATCCGAAAAATCCCTGAATGACTGCCTTGTTCTCTTAAAAAGCTCTCATATCGTATTTAGGATAAATTCTGATTGATTTATGATTTTGATTGATATATCTTGAATTAAAACATAGGCATTTATGCATTGATTTCTTAAACCTTAAGACATTAGAGAATCAAGCATGGTAAGTTGATTTTTAAGAACTTAAAATTTTATGTTGTTTCCCCAAATTTTAGGTATTACTTTGAGTTGGAATTCACAAGTTTTAAACATTAAAAACCCATAATTTTTTTTAGATTTTTGAGCCTTTTGAGCATCTATTAATTCTTTCATGCTCACTTTTATTATTGCTTTGAGTGCGTCAGTATTGAATTGTTGTTCTAGAACTTGCTTGATTATGCATGTCAAGACCACACTATTTGATTTGATATGTCAAAATGAGAAAGACATTTAGGATTAACCCACTCATGCCATGAAAAGCCTACCTCCACGATTAACCCTTAGTGAACCCCATTGAGCTAACAAGCCATTTCTTATATTACCCTTAATTCTAACCCTTAAGCCAGTATTGTTGAAATCCCCTAAATTAACTTGATCCCTATTTTTTGTCAAGGTTGGAATTGAACTAGTTGCTTAGCTAAGTTTTATTCTACTTTGTATTTAACTTGCTCTTAAAGAAAATGTATACATCTTAATAGTAGTAATCTTCTAAGCTAAAGAAGTTAAATTCCATATTCTGAGAAAAGCTCTGTTGTATGCAATTGATGACTAGCTATTTTTCTAGTTAGGCAATTTTTCAAGTCAATCTTGATTCTAACCTTTTCTTTCAGCTTGTGACCACACCCCCTAACCAAGCCTCATTACAACCCTCTAAAGACCTTTTAATTGATGTATCATCTCAAATTATAGTGGTGGAGATTTGATTTTCGTGCAAGCCTATGGTAATGACTTTTCATTATTGACTATTGAGTGCTTCATTTATTGTCCTTAAACACCTCAAGTGATTTGAGTGAATCTTTTGTGAGTATGTAAAACGCTGTAACATTTTGAATACAAGGTAATTACTTAGACGAGGGGAGACACCTATGTTTTCAGAATAAAATGCTCAACTTGGAATGATTGAAACTTTGATGTTCTTTTAGTTGAATTCTCACTATATGATTACCTATGGATTATTTTGAGATATTATCGATAGAAATTATAAGTTGAGAAGAATTTATTTTGATTATGAGTTGAGAATTTTGCTTGAGGACAAGCAAATGCTTAAGTGTGGGGGTATTTGATAAACCGTAATTTATACATATTTTTACCCCATGCTTAACGCATTTTATGGATGATATTCCATTAGAATTGGTGAATTCGATGCTCCTAATGCTTTAATTTCATGTTTTATACTTAGGAGAGCATACGAGAGTGAAAGGAACGAGAAACGGGCCAAAAACAGAGAAAAATGGGCCAAAGTACGAATTCAACACGGCCAGGACCTCCTCACATGGGCAAACCACACGGCCGTGTCAATTTGGAAGATTTGAAGCACGATTCACACGGGCGTGTCCCTACCGAGCCCAAGTTGAGTCCAATTCAGAAAAGGCCAATATTGAAGGCTTCTAGGCATTCTAAAGCCTATAAATACACCCTAGAGGAGGAAAGTAAGGGGGCACAGAGGGAGAAAGGAAGGAATTACTTGAAGGAAGCCGATTGATCCATCTCAGAAGCCGGATTCATCATCAAGACTGAAGATCTCCCTTCAATTTCCCTTCAGGAGTTTTGGGTTTTCTTTATTCTTTGTATTCATTATTCTTCGAAGATGTTTTCCTTTTTAGTTATGAACTAAAACCCCTAACTACCTAAGGGGGATGAAACCTAAGACGAATCTTGTTATTAATTTCTGAATTTTATGATAAATATTTAACTTATTCTTAATTATGTTCTCTTAATTCTTGTTTTGATATCCCAGGATATTGGTTCAAGATAAGCTCTTATTCAGAGGAGGAATAGACCCTGTCTAAGAGTACATTTTTCATAATTATGCGGAGTTGATTGTGTGCTTAGAGATAGGGTGACAAGATTTTGCTGGATTAGGGTGAAACCTAATAAGGGGATCCATAGATCGAGTTAATGCAACCCTAGGGCGTTAATTAGAGAAAAGTCTCAATTATTCAATCTAGGGATTAGACGTTATTAGTCTTGAATAGGGATTATAACATAACTTAAGGATCTCTACAGAACAAGTTAAATGAATAAATCGTCCGATTCGGAGCCAGAATAACAAGTGAAGTCTAGGTGGTTTTTCCTTACGTATTGTCTTAATTCAATCGTTTTCCAAAAGTAATCCCCCAATTCTACTCTCTGTGAATTCTTATATTAGTTAATTAGTTAGTTAAAACAAAACCACCTTATTCTTTGGCTAGATAATAAAAAGACAGTCATTACTAGTACTTTTAATTCCATTGGGTTCGACAATCTGGTCTTGCTAAAACTATACTATTGTTCGATAGGTACACTTGCCTACATCGCGATAATAGTTAGTTTCAAGGATGATTAATTATAAATATTTAAAACTTACCTGTCACGAAAATCGCGATCAACATACCTATGAACCACTCAGAATAACAATGTCGAATACTGATAAACCGTAAATTATACATATATTCACACCATGTTTAATGCATTTTATGGATGATTTCTCATTAGAATTGGTGAATTCAATGCTCCTAATGCTTTAATTTCATGTTTTATACTTAGGAGAGCATAGGAGAGCGAAAGGAACGAGAAACGGGCCAAAAATATAGAAAATGGGCCAAAGTACCAAATCAACATGGCCTGGAACTCCTCACACGAGCAGACCACACCACCGTGTCAATTTGGTAGGCTCGAGAATAGCCTGAAGTAATTGAACATGGGCATGTGCCATGGGCGTGTCCCTGCCGAGCCCAAGTTGAGTCAATTCGAAAAAGGCTAATTTTGAGGGCTTCTAAGCATTCCAAAGCCTATAAATACACCCTAGAGGAGGAAGAAAAGGGACACAGAGGAGGGGGAGTAAGGAATTACTCCAAGGAAGTCGATTGATACATTTCAGAAGCCGGATTCATCATCAAGACTAAAGATCTCTCCTCAATTTCCCTCCAGGAGTTTTGGGTTTTTTCTTTCTGTTTTGTATTTGTTATTCTTCTGAGATGTTTTCTTATTTAGTTATGAACTAAAACCCCTAAATACCTAAGGGGAATGAAACCTAAGATGAACCTTGTTATTATTTTCTGAATCGTATGATAAATATTTAACTTGTTCTTAATTATGCGTTCTTAATTCATGTTTTGATATCCCAGGATACTGATTCAAGGCAAACTCTTACTCAAAGGAGGAATAGACCCTGTCTAAGAGTACTTTTGTCATAATTAAGCGGAGTTGATTGCGCACCTAGAAATAGGGTGACAAGATTTTGCCATTACTATACTATTGTTCGATAGGTGCGCTTGCCTTTTCTTCGTGATAATAGTTAGTCTAGGTTTGATCTTCATTATAAATGTTTATTACTTGTTACGAATCACGCGATCAAGTTTTTGGTGCTGTTGCCGGGGAACTAAAATATTAGGAATGCTAAATTTTTATTACTTTAGCCATTTATTTTTCTTACAATTTAATTTAATTTTATTATTTTTATTACTAATTAATTTACTTTTTCCTTCTCTTGGCAGGTTTTTATAGTTTATGACTAGAAAAAACCCGTCGGGACATTACTTTTTGACGAAGAAATCGATCGCACAATTCGTAGAAACCAAAGAGAAATAACGCGAAGCTTAAGCTACACAGAGAACGAGCAAGAAGACGATACTCAACCCCCAACCGAAGAGATGGCTGAAAACCAAGGCAATCAGCTACCTCCTGCAATTGCGGCTAATCAAAATCCTGCTCTACGTACTTTGTATGATTATGCTAAACCTTCTCTAACAGGAACTGAATCCAGCATAGTTAGACCGGCTGTAGCTGCAAATACTCTTGAACTGAAACCTAACACAATTCAAATGATACAGCAATTTGTTCAGTTTGATGGTTTGCAAGATAAAGATCCCAACCCTCACTTAACAAACTTTCTGGAATTTTGCGATACATTTAAAATCAATGGCATTTCTGATGATGCCATTCGTCTTCGGTTATTTCCTTTTTCATTGGGGAACAAAGCTAAATAGTGGTTGAACTTGTAACTATGAGGGTCAATTACTACTTAGGAACAGATGACAGAAAATTTTCTACTAAAATATTTTTCGCCTGCTAAAACGGCTAAGTTACATAATGAAATTTCTTCTTTTGTACAGATGGACTTAGAAATACTTTAAGATGCATGGGAGAGATACAAGGATCTATTGCCAAGGTGCCCTCACCATGGGTTACCCCTTTGGCTTTAAGTACAAACATTCCACAATGGTCTGAATCCCTCGACTCTGCAAATGGTTGACGCAGCTGCTAGGGAACCATCAACATAAAACAACTTAAGAGGCTTATGAATTCATTGAAGAAATGTCACTGAATAATTATCAGTAGCAAGCCATGAGGACTAAGCCAACAAAAACGGCCAGCGTTTATAGTGTCGACTCAGTTACTATGCTGTCAAATCAGGTAGAACTTCTCAATAAAAAGATTGATGGTTTACTTGTTTCTACGCAGGTACATCCAGTAATGAGGTGTGACTCAAGTGGAGGAGGTATGCATACAGAATATCAATCCTTCAATCCTACAACCAAATAGGAATAAGTCAACTATATGGGTAATAATAACTTTAGATCTCAAAATAACCCATACAATAATACTTATATTGCAGGTTGGAGGAACCACCCAAATTTCTCCTGGGGTGGTCAAGGGAATCAAAAGCCACAAAATCCTTAGGGTTTTCAACAGCCACCGTATCAACAAGAGAAGAAACTGAACCTTGAAGAGATGCTCTCTAAATTCATCTCGGTATCAAAAACTCATTTCCAAAATACCGAGACAGCACTTAAAAATCAACAAGCATCGATCCAAGGGCTCGAAACTCAGATAGGCCAGCTATCCAAACTAATCTCTGAATAACCACAGGGTAGCTTACCAAGTAATACTGAACCTAACCCAAGGGAACACCTTAACGTAATTAGTACTCAAGATAAGGAAGGATTCATTGCGCCTGAGCCAGAATTGATGCAAGAAACTGTGGTGAGCAAAGGTAAAAGTGAGGTAAGTTATAACAAAATGGTGAATGAAGAATATAAACCTCGTATCCCATATCCTAAGGCGACAAGGAAAGACCACTCAGACGAACAATTCGGTAAATTCCTTAAACTTTTGAAAAAATTACATATTAACTTACTGTTTATTGAAGCTTTGTCGCATATGTCGAATGCAATGAAATTTTTAGAAGAGCTTTTAGTAAATAAGCGAAAGTTGGACGAAGCGTCGCATGTGGAGCTAAACGCAGTCTGCTCAGCTATTCTACAGAATAAGGTACCCCATAAATTGAAAGATCCAGGGAGTTTTACAATTCCTTGCTTAATTGGTAGTTTATATATAAGTCATGCATTAGCTGATTTAGGGTCTAGTATTAATGTCATGCCTTACAAAATGTTTAAGCAACTAGGTCTTGGGGAACCTAAATAAACTAAGATGAGCATTCAATTGGCAGATAAAACTATAAGATTTCCTAGGGGTATTATTGAAGATGTACTAGTGAAAGTAGATAAGTTCATATTTCCCGTTGATTTCGTTGTTCTAGACATAGAAGAGGATAATAACACCCCTTTGATTTTAGGGAGGCCCTTTTTAGCAACTGCTAAAACAATTGTTGATGTTGGCACAGGTGAGCTCACGCTTCGCGCAGGAGACGACACGATCACCCTTCAATCTCGTAATTCTGGCATCACATCGGACATTGAAGGTAATAGTCCACACCAATCTATTAAAACTGACAATATGACTTTGCAGAAATTAAGCTTCAAAGAAGTTCACGAGCCATGTTCCAGAAATGATAGAGGACACACTCATGAAGAACGAAGGCTACAGATAGAGAAGCTAGACAAATGGCGAGTACACAAACCGAGATCACATGATAAACCAAAACTACACCAAAATAAGGCTGATACCTCTCCAAATCACCTTAAGGTTGGCGATAAAGTCTTACTAGATGCCGCAGATCCTCACATTGTCACTACCACACTGAATAAGGAAATCCCTCTTACGGTACTTAGTATTTTTCTGTTCGGTACGGTGGAAGTGAGTCACTCCAAGTTTGGCACTTTTAAGGTAAACAACACCTGATTAAAACCCTATTTTGATGAGATTTATAGCAGGAATGAGGAGTATAAACTCCTCGAACCACCCTGACCATTCACTAGAGAGGTAAGTCGAGCTTAGACTATAAATAAGCATTTCTCGGGAGGCAACCCGAGCACTAACATACTTTGATTTCTTTATTTTTAATTTCTAACACGTTCAATCATTAACTTTATCTTTGAATTACAAAGTTTTTCAGCACACACGGCCAGGCACACGGCGTGCCTAAAGCCGTGGCCAAACAGGGGAAGAGACACGGCCGTGTGATACGGTCGTGTGGAAGCAGGACATGATTTCCCCAAAACACGGGATGTGGTAAATCCCCATGGCCGTGGGTGAACTTGATAGGTGAACACGGGCATGGGAATAAGAAAAACACGGCCATGCCAGGGGCAAGGCTCGATTCTATTTCTTCGACACGGGCGTGAGACACGCCCGTGCTATTAAGTCATGGACAACAATACACGGGCGTGGTACCCTAACACACGAGCGTGGGAGAAGTGAACAAAGCTAGGCACAACCGTGTGACATGGCCGTGTGCCACACACGCCCAAGACACACGGGTATGGGATAGTAGCCGAGCACGACCTAAATTGCAAAATTCAAAAAACCCGGGCTTAACTTCAGAATCATCCCTCACTCTCATCGGCCAGATGTCTGCACAAGGCATCTCAAGCATGCTTAGCATGAGGATGATCGAGAGGCGCTGAAGAACCGACCCTCCCCAGTATCGTCTCGCCCAATCTACCGAGGAGGAGGCCTATGAGTCCCCCACTGCATGAGGACCCACTGACTCAGCCACCACCACCCTCTCGTCCAGTTCATGCCGCGGCTTCATATGCTGACATGTCCGAGCGCCTCACCCGATTCAAGCAGCAGTGTTTTCAACGATTTGACAACATTGATGCTACTCTACATCAAATTTGTCAGCACCTCCACATCTCATCGCCAGTCCCACCTTATGAACCATCCAGCGATGAAGATGTTTAGAAATATTTATTTATTATTTTATGTTTTTAATTTTTATTGCAACTACTTTTTATTTTTGTTAGATTTTAGAATTTTATTTTTTAATTATTAGTTTCGGTTATTTCTTTTCGAGTACTTATTCTTCCTAATATCCCCTAAAAAGTTCCTGATTTTATCACAGTTATATAGAGCTCTTAAGCTCATCATCACATAGGAACTAAAACTCCACCGGGAAAGGTTCTCCACGACTGCCATGTCCTGCTCGACTACGACCATAGCTACCACTAAATATAATATTCTTTTGGCCTAATGAACCTCTACGATCGCCAAAGTATCCCCATCCACTCTCAAACCAATCACTCTCCAAAACTCTAGTTCGAGGAATTCATCATACAAGAAGTTTCACTTCTCTCCCTATCTTATTTTTATACTCTAATATCTATCTTTGCACATTGAGGGCAATGTACATCTTAAGTGTGGGGGGTATTTATTTCATTATCAGAAAAATCCCTGAATAATCATCTTGTTTTCTTGAAAAGCTCTCATATCATATTTAGGATAAATTTTAATTGGTTTATGATTTTGATTGATATATCTTGAATTAATACATAGGGATTTATGCATTGATTGTTTAAACTTTAACACATTAGAGAATTAAGCATGATGAGTTGATTTTTAAGAATTTAAAATTATAGGTTGTCTCTCCAAGTCTAGGTATTACTTTGAATTGGAATTCACGAGTCTAAACATCAAAAACCCATAATTTTTGTGAGGTTTTTTAGCCTTTTGAGCATCTATTCATCCTTTCATGCTCACTTTTATTATTGCTTTGAGTGCGTCAATATTGAACTATTATTCTAGAACTTGGTTGATTATGCATGTCGAGACCACACCATTTGATTTGATATATCAAAATGATTAAGGCACTTAGGATTAACCCTCTCATGCCATGAAAAGCCTACCTCCATGATTAACCCCTAGTAAACCCCCTTGAGCCTAACGAGCCGTTTCTTGTATTACCCTTAATATTAACCTTTAACCCATTATTGTCAAAATCCCCTAAATTAATCCCTATTTTTGTCGAGATTTGAGTTGAATGGACTGCCTAGCTATGCTTTGTTCTTAATCGTTAGTCTTTATTAATTTAACTTGTTCTTAAAAAAAAAAAGAACTATGTATACATATCTGTACTTTCATATTCTGAGAGAAGCTCTATTGTACACAAGTGAAGATTAACTCTTTTTCTAGTTAGGCAAATTTTTCAATTCAATCTCGATTCTAACCCTTTCTTTCAGTTTGTGACCACACCCCCTAAGCAAGCCTCATTACAACCCTCTAAAGACCTTTTGATTAATGTATCATCTTAAATTACAGTGGTGGAGATCTGATATTCATGCAAGCCTATGGTAATGACTTTTCATTATTGACTATTGAGTGCTTCATTTATTGTCCTTAAATACCTCGAGTGATTTGAGTGAATCTTTAGTGAGGATGTGAAACTCTGTGATATTCTGAATCAAAGGTAGTTACTTAGATGCGAAGAGACACCTATGTTTGCATGATTAAATACTCAACTTGGAATGTGTGAAACTTTTATGTTCTTTTAGTTGAATTCTCAATGTATGATTATCAATGGATTATTTTGAGACATTATCGATAAGAATTATAAGTTGAGGAGAATTTATTTTGATTACGAGTTGAGGATTTTTTGCTTGAGGACAAGCAAATGCTTAAGTGTGGGGGTATTTGATAAACCGTAAATTATACATATTTTTACCCCATGTTTAATGCATTTTATGGATGATTTCTCACTAGAATTGGTGAATTCGATGCTCCTAATGCTTTAATTTCATGTTTTATACTTAGAAGAGCATAGGAGAGCGAAAGGAACCAGAAACGGGCCAAAAACAGAGAAAATGGGCCAAAGTACGAAATCAACACGGCCTGGACCTTCTCACACGGGCAGACCACACTGCCGTGTCAATTTGGCAGGCTCGAGACACGGCCTGAAGTAATCGAACAGGGGCGTGTGCCACAGGCGTATCCCTACTGAGCCCAAGTTGAGTCCAATTCGAAAAAGGCTAATTCTGAGGGCTTCTAGGCATTCCAAAGCCTATAAATACAAACTAGAAGAGGAAGAAAATGGACACGGAGGAGGGGGAGTAAGGAATTACTCCAAGGAAGCCGATTGATCCATCTCAGAAGCTGGATTCATCATCATGACTGAAGATCTCTCCCCAATTTCCCTTCAGGAGTTTTGTGTTTTCTTTATATTTTGTATTCGTTATTCTTCTGAGATGTTTTCTTATTTAGTTATAAACTAAAACCCCTAAATACCTAAGGGGAATGAAACCTAAGACAAACCTTGTTATTATTTTTTGAATCATATGATAAATATTTAACTTATTCTTAATTATGTGTTCTTAATTCTTGCTTTGATATCCCAGGATACTAATTCAAGACATGCTCTTACTCAGAGGAGGAATAGACCCTATCTAAGAGTACTTTTGTCATAATTAAGCGGAGTTGATTGCGCGCCTAGAAATAGGGTGACAAGATTTTGCCGAATTAGGGTGAAACCTAATAAGGGGATCCATAGATCGAGTTAATGCAACCTTAGAGTGTTAATTAGAGAAAAGTCTCAGTTATTCAATCTAGAGATTAGACGTTGTTAGTCTTGAATAGGGATAATAACATAACTTAGGGATATCTACGGAACAAGTTGAATGAATAAATCATCCGATTTGGAGCCAGAATAACATGTAAAGTCTAGGTGGATTTTTCCTTAGGTATTGTCTTAAGTCAATCGAATTTTCTCAAAAGCATTTCCCCAATTCTTTTCTCTGTGCATTCTTAGTTTAGATAATTAGTTAATTAAAACAAATAAAACCCCTTTTATTCTTAGGCTAGATAATAAAAAAGTAGTCATTACTGGTACTTTTAGTTCCCTTGGGTACGATATCCCGGTCTTGCCATTACTATACTATTGTTTGATAGGTGCACTTGCCTTTTCATCGTGATAATAGTTAGTCTAGGTTTGATCTTCATTATAAATATTTATTACTTGTTATGAATCATGCGATCAAATACTCGGGAAATTTGCACACTAAGTGCGACATATGTAGCCAATGCTACCACAAATCTCATATCACATAGTTGCTCGCTCTCGAGCTAACAACGGGCCTACTCACACAAGCTATCAAGTATCCGCAACATATGCCGATATACTTAGCCACCGATATGACATACAAAACCAACACCCGAATCACATAATCACATAACACATACTGACCCTAGTGACATGTCACTTGTATCTTACCCTATTCCTAAGGTTCAAACGAGATTTCTTGCTTGTCGATTCGTCTTTGGACTTGTTAATAGGATTAAGCTCATCCACATTTATCAATCATACAATTCATGCAATATTAAAGTAATAAAATACAATCATATTAAAGCTTATTTTTAACATACGAACTTACCTCGGTACAAAATGGCTAATTGATCAATTTAGTCCGCAACTTTGTTCTTTCCCCAGTCTAGGTTAGAACCTTGTCTTTCTTGATCTAAAAATATCAAATTTAACTTATTCAATTATCACATTATTCAATTTAATCCCAAAAACACTTTATGGCAAACATTACACTTTTTCCCCTAACTTTTTAACTTTTTACATTTTAGTCCCTAAGCTCGTAAAATATTTTTCATTCAATTTCTTCATTACCCAAGCCTAGCTGAATCTTTTTCATGGTCATAACAGTCGACATTTTTCATTTATTCACATTTTAACACATATTTTACAACTTTTACGAATAGGTCCCTATTTGACATTTTCATCAAAAATCACTTAGTAATGTTGTTTATCTAACACCAAACATCCATTTTCTACCGTTAAACATCAAAATACAGAAATGTTCAACATGGGTAAAATTTAGACTTTTATTTTCTTTCAAATTTATCCTTGAAATAACTATATTTGCTTGAGACAACTTCAAAAACATAAAAATATTAAAAACAAGGTAAGAACAAACTTACAATCTAGCTTGGAAGTGGCCAAAACCCTAGCTATGTCTTCTTTGAAAATTTCAGCTATGAAGGGACTAATTTGAGAAGATTACATCTTTTTATTCATTTTATTTGTCTTTATTTAACAAATGACCAAAACGCTCTTAATGCCTAACTTCAAAATTTTATCCATCCATGTCTATTTTTTCCCATATTAAAGTATAATGGTCTAATTACCATTTAAGGACCTCCAATTTAAAATTTCATTTCAATTAGACACCTCTAGCATCTAGAACACACATTTTGCACTTATTACAATTTAGTCCTATTAGTCAAATTGGACACTCTATCGATAAAATTTCTTAACGAAATTTTCACACAATCATTCAATCATACTGTAGACCTTAAAGAAATAATAAAAATAACATTTCTACTTCAGATTTGTGGTTCCAAAACCACTGTTTTGACTTGACCCTAAAATGGGCTGTTACAACTCTCCCCACTTTAGGGATTTTTGTCCCCGAAAATCTTACTGGAAAAGAGGTTTGGGTACTGTCAGTTTCCCACATAGCTTCTTCGACCCCATGTCTTTGCCATAAACCTTTCATTAGGGCTACACTTTTATTTCTCAACTGTTTAACTTCCTGAGTTAAAATCTTGATCGGTTCTTCAACATAAGTCATATCGGGTCAAATCTCAGCTTTTGTCGATGATATCACATGTGATGAATCTGATTAATATCTTCGCAACATAAACACATGAAATACGTTGTGGATCCTTTCCAATTCTGTTGGTAAAGCAAACCAATAAGCCACTGGTCCTATTCTTTCAAAAAACTCATACGGACCAATAAAGTGCGGACTCAGTTTACCCTTGCGACTGAATCTAAGGATTTTCTTCCACAGGGATACTTTCAGAAATACCTTATCACCAACTTGAAATTCAATTTCTTTTCGTTTCAAATCCGCATACGATTTCTATCTATCTAAAGCTACTTTCAAACAATCATGAATTACTTTCACTTTTTCTTTAGTTTCTCTAACCAAATCAACCTGGTGAATTTGTCTCCCACTGGCTCATTCCAGTACAACGGTGTTCGACACTTGCAACCATACAATGCCTCATACGATTCCATCTTTATACTTGACTGAAAACTATTGTTATAAGCAAATTTGACTAAAGGTAGATATTTTTCCCAGCGACCTTCAAACTCTGAACACAATAGCAAAGCATATTTTTTGAGTACCTGAATCATCCTTTCAGATTGACCGTGGGTCTGTAGATGGAATGCGGTACTAAAGTTCAACTTTGCACCCAAATATTCTTGCAACTTCTTTCAAAACAGTGACGTAAACCTCAGATCTTTATCCGAAATAATAGAAATAGGCACTCCGTGCAATCTAACAATTTCAGCTATGTACAACTCAAGTAGCTTATCAAGTGAATAGTCGATATATACCGAAATAAAGTGAGCCAATTTCATCAATCTATCAACGAAAACCCAAACAACATCTTTCTTCTTCAGAGCCCAATGAAATCCAGTTACGAAATCTATCGTAGTTTTGTCCCATTTCCACTCGGGGATCATCACAGGCTGAAGTAATCCCAAAGGTACTTGGTATTCGGCCTTTACTTGTTGGAAAATCAAACATCTCAATACGAATTCAGAAATATCTCTTTTCATACCTGACCACCAATACAATTTCTTCAGATCATTGCACATCTTCGTACTTCCTAGGTGAACAGACAGACAACCACTGTGTGCCTGTAACAGCCCGGTTTTAGGTAAATCAGAATAGTGGTTTTGAAACCACAAATATAAGGTCATAAAATTATTTTAATATTATTTTTTGTGTTTACATCATGTAAATATGTATGTGTGAAAATTTTGAGAGCTAATTTTATCGTTTAAATGGTCAATTTGATAAAAGGACTAAATCCCGTAAAATGCAAAAGTTACATTCCACTTCTTAAAATTGCCTAATTACCATGGCTTATTAAATTGAAGGTCCTTATGATGATAATATACCATTGATAAGGTTAATGGACAAAAATGGCCTAATTTTTTATGATCAAATGGCGTAATAACCAAGGGTAAAAATGTAAATTATGTATTAATGTATTATTAATAAAACAAAAACATAAACATATGGTTTCATTCATCTTTCTTCAACTGAATAACAAAAGCAGAAAAGCCATTGAAGCTTTCTAACATTCGGCCATTGCATGATTAAGTTGTATATGCTAATGAATAAAAGAGTTAATTTTGAATGTATACAGATCAAGAACGAAAGAAATCAAATTTAGATCGGGGGAAAACGAAAGTTATCGAATAGTCGACCTCATCCATTTATTTTGACTACAAGGTAAGTTCATATGCAAATAAATATCTTTACAATAAATTATATATGTTTTCTTATGATTGAATTGCTATGGATGTTGAACAAGCAAATATGAGTAAGTATCGATAAAGTTATGACATTTGAAAGTCCTTACGAACCTTAGGAACAACATAGGATACATATGTCATTACATTAGGATCATCGAGATGTGGTTACATGTAAGACCATGTCTGGGACATTAGCATTGTATTGAGATTACGTGTAAAACCATGTCTGGGACATTGGCATTGTTAATCGATTTCATGTAAGACCCTGTCTGGGACAGTGGCATCGATATATGATTACATATCAGACCATATTCGGGATATGGCATTGTTCGAGCTTATGTGATTTTCAAGTATCCTTAACAATTCCAAATGGTTCAACGAGCAAAGTCAAGTCGAGAATGAATATGTGAATGAGCTAAGTGACTCAGGTACGTATGAGTTCATACAAGTATTGAAAAGAGAGAAATTGATGAAATTATATGAAAATGGGAACAAGTAATCATTCAGAAAGGTTTGTGTATTCATATGTGCTTATTAATAAATTACTGACTTAATGAATTCAATTATGATATTGAACATGGGTACAATGAGAAAGTTTTGAGAACTTGAAAGTCTTTAGCTATGTTTAGCATATTTGAATTGATATGCGTATGTTTATATGATGGCTTTATTGGTATATGGCTGACTAAGCTTTTAAAGCTTACTTTGTGTGCTCTTTCCATGTTTTATAGATTATCAAAGCTAGCCTGGACTCGGGGATCATCGGGAAATGTCATCACACTATTGATCAACTCATTGGTACTTTTGAATCTTTGTATATATGGTATATGGCGTGTATAGGCTAGTGTCATTTTGATATGTTTTGAGTTATGAATGTAGCCATTATATTTGGCTTACAAATGATGTAAATGTTAGTGTGGATATGGCCATTTAAGTTGGCTTGAATTATGGGTTTCATATGTGATCCATGAGATGCATATAATGCCTTATGTGTTGGCTTGATTATGTGATATTGAAATGGTAAGTTATGTGGCATGAAATAGGTGATAAGGTGATGACGTAATGCATTTAGAAGTTATGCAAATTTAATGGATTTGGTATATTATTTTGTTATGAATTTGGTTGAGAATTGAAGTAGTGAAATGGTTGATTATGGAATGGCATGAAATGTTTGTGAATTTGCATGTTTTGGATGCCTATATATGTATGGAAATGATACCATTTTGATAGATTGGTGTGTTTGAGAAAAATATGGCAAATTGGCTTTACAAATGGCCTATTTTTTTCCACGCGGGCAGAGACACGAGTGTGTGCCTCAGCCGTGTGTGACACACGGTTATGTTACATGACCGTGTGTCCCCTAAGGTACCCTCTTGAATTAGGGCAGTATACCCTACAGGTTTGACACGTCCTAGACACACGGGCGTGTCTACTGGTCGTATGTGTAGCACACAGGCTGGCATATAGGCGTGTGGCCAGCCATGTGGCCAAGTCAAGAACCTCTCCAGTTTTCCCACGGCCATGGCACATAGACGTGTCCTCGGTCGTGTGGTGAAGTCACTATGTATGCCCTATTTTCACACGACTTGTGACACGGGCTTATCTGATGACCGTGTGAGGCACGCAGCCTGTTCACACGGGTGTGTGACCCTGAAATGTTTAAAAATTTTCTATGTATCTCAAAGTTTTCTAATGTTATCTGTTTAATCCCGAACCATTCTAAGCATGTTTTAAGGCCTTGTAGAGCCTTACAAGGGATATTATGATAATGTTTGATTGATATTTATATGATAATGAATTTGTGTATGATTTATGTTGTGATTGATCGATAATGCCTCGTTATCCTATTCTAATGACGGATATGGGCTAGTGGTGTTACAATTATTGGTATCAAAGCTAGGGTTTAGTCGGTTCTAGGACTAACGTAGCGTGTGAGAGTCTAGTTATACATGCCATATATATAAACTGTGATAGTGTGATGATTCCTAAAAGCTAAAATGTGTTTTTATATAGCAAATGGATTTTGATCGAGCAATAGCTGACGATGTGGAAAGTAATGCTGCCACTCCTGGTCAAGGGGCAGCACCGGCTAATTCTAAGCTAAAATATGGTTTCATTCATCTTTCTTCAAAAAAAATAACAAAATAATAAAAAGCCATTGTGCTTTCTAAGATTCAGCCAATTCTAGGCTGATTTCTAAGCAAACCTTCTTCCAAATGATGAGTGAGTGGTTCATAGAGTTCGTTCGAATGAATCCGACTGCTCAACAACCTCCACCCCCACTTATTCCTCAACAAGTCCTAGTTTTGCCACAAATGATAAATCTAATTTGATTGAGTAAGCCACCAGTGGATAAGATTTGTAAGCACAATGCTGAAGAGTTTCGGGCTACAGTTGATGATGATGCTGAGAGAGCTGAGTTCTGGCTCGAGAACATGATTAGAGTATATGATGAATTATCTAGTACTCTAGATGAATGTATCAAGTATGTTGTATCTTTGCTTAAAGATAATGCATTTCATTGGTGGATAATGTTGACATCTGTGGTTCCTAGAGAATGAGTCACCTAGGAGTTCTTTCAATCTAAATTCAGAAAGAAATACATAAGTCAGAGATTTCTCGATCAAAAACATAAAGAGATTTTAGAGTTGAAACAAGGCAGAATGACGGTGATAGAATATGAAAGAGAATTTGTACGTTTAAGTAAGTATGCCCGGGAATATGTTTCTACCAAGGAGATCATGTGTAAATGATTTATAGATGGATTGAATGAAGATATAAAACTATTAGTCAAGATTCTAGAAATCAAAGCATTTGTTGTTTTAGTTGAAAGGGCTTGTGTAAAGCCAAGGATCTCAAAAGAGAAAAGCTGATTTTGAAGCAAAAGATTCGAGAAAGAGATCAACTAGTAAATCTTATCAGTCTACATCGAAGAAATTTTTAGACTCATTTAATCGTTCCAATACATCTGTGGGGCATTCAAACGAAGATCGAGTGAGACAACAGTCGAGCTTCAAAGCTCTAGCTACTTCGATTGCTAGTGTTGGCAGTGTGAGACCTAACTGACTTGAAAGTAAGCATTATGGTAAACGGCATCCCGGTGATTGTAGATTGAACAATAGGTCTTGTTTTAAATGTGGATCACTGGCTCATTTTATCTGTGATTGTCCTGAGTTGACTGACTAAGATACAAATAGAATACGAGGCTGAGTAATACTACAGCTAAAGGTAGACCACCTAAAAATACGAGAAATGTGAGTGGTAGCCATAAAGTGACTAAAGACCCTACTGTGAAATACGAGAAATGTGAGTGGTAGCACCTACACAAGCCTACACTATTCGCGCTCGCAAAAAAGCTGTAACATCCCAAAATAGGGCCTAAATGGAACAGTGGTTGCGAAACCACGAATCTGAGATAGAAAATTTTATTCTGATTACTTTTTATAATTTATCGAGTGATTAGATGCATGTGTTAGAGTATTGATGGAATATTTTATAGATAGCATGCTTAATTTTCCTACTAGGGCTTAATTGAAAAAGTTGATAAATATGAGTTTTAGATGCTAAAGGATTAAATTGAAGAGTATAATTGAAGTAGAGTTCCTTAAATGGTAATTAGACCATTAGGTTTTCATGGACAAAAATGGACATACATAGATAAAAATAACTAAAGTTTTAATAAAGGGTATTTTAGTCATTTGGTAATTAAAAGATTAAAAAAGGGAAAAAGATGGCAAAATGTGCCCATCTTCTTCATTAGGTCGAAATTTCAAGGGTTCTTCATAGCTAGGGTTTTGTCAAGCTTCCAAGCTTCATAATCAATAAGAAAGAAATTTGGGGTTAGACCGAGGAAAGAAAAAGGTTAAGGACTAAATGAAAATATTTGATCGTATTTTGTATCAAGGTAAGTTTGTGGTAAATAAATGCAATGTTTTATTATTTATAATTAATGATGTTATTTTTCAGCATCTATATATTTATTTTGTAAATTTATTCCTTGATGATTCAAGCAAGAATTGACGGAGAAATGATACTTAAAAGTCCTGGTTGAACCTTAGGAATGTGTAGGATACAAATGTCATGACATTAGGGTTTAGGATACCAAGTAAGACCATGCCAAGGCATGGCATTGGTAAGTTCTACAAGGCAAGGAAATCATGTAAGACCATGTCAAGACATGGCACTGATAAACTACTATAAGGCAAAGATCCCATGTAAGACCATGACAAGGCATGGCAATGGTGAGTTCATAAGGCAAGGATACCACGTAAGACCATGTCATGACATGGCAATGGTAAGTTTAAAAAGGAAAGGTACCCATGAATCCTTAGTATTCCAAATGGTTCAACGAAAAATTCAAAGAGTGTACCAAAGGGAAGGTAAGATAAGTCCATGTTCGAAAAGTTCAGGTTATCTTGATAATTCATTTATAATGTCGTTATTTATTTACATGAAAGCTTACTAAGCTTTATGTTTACTCCCTTTCTTTTCTCTATTTTTTATAGTATCTCAAATCCAACTTGAAAAATCGTAACGACGTTGGAGATCGCCTCACGCTATCAACGAGTTATCTCAGTATTTTGTGACTAGAAATACTTTAAGTTACGGCATGTATAGGGACTTGGCTATTTTGTGTGTATGTCCTTATGATATGATTAAAGAATGACATGTGAATACTTGGTAATAATTGGCTCATGATATAGCTAAATAAGAACATGTTTTGGTATTATGTATGCCTAAATGAGGTTTGATGCAAAGAAATTATGAAAGAGTAAGAGTTGGCCATGGAATAGTTAGGAAACAGCAGTAGTGACGTGGTTTTGAAAAATCACTAAAAATTGTAGAAATGGAATTAAATGGTGAATAAGATATTATCTTATTGAGTCTATTTTCATAGGAAAGAAACAGAGCAAGCAAAAGAAGTCTATATTCTGAGATATTTAAATTTTCGTAAGACTAGTTCAGAGTGACTTCGTGATCCCCTGTTCCAAATTTGGAAAATCACTAGAAATTGTAAAAAAAGAATTATAAGTCAAAGTTTATATGTTTAGATTCCTAGTATGAGTATATTTTTATTAGATATAAATGGAAACGTTATTCAATTTTTATATAATGAGATAATTGATTTTTAGTGAACAGAGGTCAGGTTCGCTGAACTGCGAAACAAGGGAACCTTTAATGAATAAACTGTAATAATTGGCCAAACCAAAAATTTTGGAAAAATTATGCTAAGAAAATATATGAGTCTAGTTTCAGGGGAAATTTATGGATTTAAATTTTGAGTTTCGTAACTCAAGTTATAATTAATTTAGTGACTGTTACGTAGATAGACAGTTTTATTATGAGTAGTGAAATAAATTGTTTTGATTTGTGTAAGTAATCGGAAAAATTTTAATGTTCCCGGTTTGGTCCCGAACCGTTCCAATTGTACATTTTAGGGCCTCGATGGCCCTTTTTAGGGATTTATTGGATGAATGTGAGCGAATTAATACTTTTTAAAAAAGTAAATTTTTTATGCCCAGAATAGGTAAGATAAGTCTGGTAACGCCTCGTGCTCGACTCTGGCGATGGTCTCGTGTAAGGGGTGTTACAGAAGCGTCATCTCCTAACGTGATTATTGGTACTTTTACTTTCTATGATACTAAAGTTATTGCATTGATAGATCCAGGATCAACTCATTCGTACATATGTGTGAATTTAGAATCCAGTAAGACTTTGCCTGTAGAGTCTACTAAATTTGTAATTAGAGTATCGAACCCCTTAGGCAAGTTTGTGTTGGTTGATAAAGTGTGTAAGAACTGTCTGTTGATGATTTGAGGTTTTTGTTTTCTGACTGATCTGATGTTTTTACCGTTTGACGAATTTGATATAATTCTAGGTATAGATTGGCTAACGTTGCATAATGCTGTTGTGAATTGCAAACGAATGACGATTGATTTGAGATGTCAAAATAATAAGATTATTCGAATAGAGTCTGATGATCTGAATGGTTTGCTAGTAGGGATTTCATCGATGTTAGCTCAGAAATATGTGAGAAAGGGTGGTAAAGCTTACTTGGCTTATGTGCTTGATACGAAAGTGACTGAAAAGAAGATTGAATCAGTGTCAGTTGTGTGTGAGTACCCAGATGTATTTCCTGAAGAGTTACCGGGTTTACCACCGATACAAGAGGTTGAGTTTGGTATTGAGTTAATGCCAGGTACAACACCGATATCGATGGCTCCGTTCAAATTGGCACCAACAGAGTTAAAAGAATTAAAAGTTCAGTTGCAAGAATTAACCTATAGAGGATTTGCACGACTGAGTTTCTTGCCTTGGGGTGCTCCTATGTTGTTTGTGAAAAAGAAAGATGGCACGATGAGAATGTGAATAGACTACCGACAGCTTAACAAAGTGACGATCAAGACCAAATATGCTTTGCCCAGAATAGATGATTTGTTTGATCAATTGAAAGCGGCTATAGTGTTTTCAAAGATAGATTGGAGATCGGGCTATTACCAGTTACGAGTTAGAGATTCTGATGTGCCAAAGACCACATTTGGAACGAGTTAGAGATTCTGTTGTATTTGTTGACGACATTTTGATACATTCGTGAGATGAAAATCAGCATGCCAAATATTTTAGAATTGTATTGCAGACTTTGAGAGATAAGCAATTATATGCAAAGTTCAGTAAATCTAAATTCTAGTTGCGCGAGGTTGGTTTTCTTGGGCATATTGTGCCAGCATTGGGTATTCGAGTTGATCCAAGCAAGATTTCCGCAATAATGGATTGGAAGCCTCCAAGAAATGTATCTGAAGTCCGCAGTTTTCTGGGACTAGCTGGCTATTACCAACGGTTTGTAAAAGGCTTTTTGATGATTGTGACTTCATTGACAAGATTGCTTTAGAATGATGTAAAGTTCAAATGGTCCAAAAAATGTCAGAAAAGTTTTGATCAACTGGAAAATCTTTTAACTGAAGCTCCAGTATTAGTATAGCCAGAATCAGATAAAGAATTTATGATCTTTAGTGATGCATCGTTAAATGGTCTAGGCTGCATTTTGATGTAGGAAGGCAAAGTCATAGCTTATGCTTCGCGACAGTTGAAACTGCATGAAAAGAATTACCCAACACACGATTTAGAGTTAGCAGCTATTGTAGTTATATTGAAAATTTGGCGCCATTATCTGTTTGGTGAGAAATGTCATGCTTATTCAGATCATAAGAGTTTGAAATATCTAATGACTCAAAAAGATTTGAATTTACGGCAGCGGAGATGGCTAGAATTACTAAAAGATTACGAGCTAGTGATTGACTACCATCCAAGAAAAGCAAATGTTGTTACTGATACATTAAGCTATAAATATTTGTTTTCTCTGCGTGCATTGAATACTCTGTTGGCTATATCTGAGAATGGCTTGATTGTAGCTAAGTTGAAAGCAAGACCGTTATTTTTACAGCAGATTTATGAAGCTAAAAAATTTGATAATGAAATATCAGAAAAACGAGCTTAGTGTGATTCAAACCCTGATTCAGAGTTTCAAGTTGATTCAGATGATTTTTTAAGATTCAGAGGTCGAATATGTGTTCCAAGGAATTCAAATCTGATTCAGATAATTTTGAACGTAGCACATAGTAGTTATTTATCTGTTCATTCGGAATGCACGAAAATGTATAATTACTTGAAACAACATTATTGGTGGCATGGCGTGAAACGTGATATCTTAGAATTTGTTTCTAAATGTATGATTTGTTTGCAAGTTAAAACTGAGCATCAAGTGCCCTCTGGTTTATAGCAGCAAATACTGATTCTCGAGTGGAAATGGGATAGAGTGACTATGCATTTTGTTTCGAGTTTACCTTTATCTCCGAGTAAGAAAGATACAATCTGGGTTGTTGTTGACAGGTTAAAAATCAGCTCATTTCATTTCGGTACGAACAGATTATTCGCTTGATATGTTATCTGAGTTGTACATCTCTGAGGTTGTGAGATTACACGGAGTTCCTATTTCTATTATTTCGGATAGAGATCCGAGATTCACATCAAGATCTTGGAAGAAACTACAAGATGAGATGGGTACAAAGCTACATTTTAGTACTGCATTTCACTGGAAAACGGATGGTCAATCCGAACGAGTAATTTAGATACTCGAGGATATGTTGAGATGTTGCATTCTTGAGTTCGAAGGTACGTGGGAAAAGTTTGTCATTGATTGAATTTGCATATAACAATAGTTTTCAATCGAGCATTAAAATGGCACCGTACAAAGCTCTTTACGGTTGTAAATGTCAAACAACATTGTATTGGACTAAGCTTAGCGAGAATAAGATTCACAATGTAACATCCTAATTTTCGGGTTCTTCGCGATTCCTGATATTTTAAGTAATTTTCTAAAATTTGGTATGTGATTATGGAATTCATAATTTGGGTGTGTAAATGGGCTTATGGAAGGCTTATGAGTTAGCCAAAAACCCGGTTGAATTATTAAATTTTGGACTCAGGAGTTAGGGGTTCTGGCTAGGTGCCCTTATATTAAGTTGTGGGTAAAGTGTATCACAAAAAGAGCTTTGGTAGAGTAGCAAGGGTGACGCCACTAAGCTCCTAAAAAGGTGGCGTGTGGAGCATAAGGGAAGACCTGGGATCGATTCCCTGTGTTGGCAAATAAGAGTATTTATTTTTATGTGCAGGAAGGGTAAGTGTTGGAACCTAAGTGGATTCTGTAAGAGGAGAGTTGGATCAAGTCAAACGCATGGATTAAGGAGGGATAAGGGGAGAGATTTTAGGGATTTGAGAGAAGGATAGAGCTTAGCCATTTGGAAGGGGTTAGAGAGGGGAATTCGGCAGAAGGGTATTAGGTTAGTAATTTCGGCATTAGGGTCTTAGCTGTGCCGTTTTCTCCTTTGTTTTAGTTTTTCTCTTCTTTTTCTTCCCTAGCCGAATCTACCATCCTTCCTCTCATCTTTTCTCCCTTTTCTTTTTCAAAATCTAGCCTATTACTTTCCTTTACTCATTTATTATTTCTTTCTTTAATCTCTACTTCTGCCGAAATACCGCAAAAAGTCGAAATCAGTGAAGATAGGTGGGTGTCGATTCTTTGTGACCAGCAACCTTTTCTTTCCTTTTCAATAGTTGGCGTTCAATTCCTTTACCTTTTAGGCATCCGGATTCAAGAGGACGAAGACTGTGGTAAGTGTTCAAACTCTAAACAATTCCTAGTGTAACTATGGCTAAAAGCCGAAACCCCTCTAGTTTAGGGAGGTGGCCGAATGTGGGTGTAGGCCTTATGGGGTCTTCTTTTAATATTTTTGGTTTATTTATTGAAGGAGAAGCAAGGTGTAGTGTCGACTTGGAGTAGCTTGGATCACCGGAGTGGCTAGACCTAGTCATCAATCGCGACAAAGGAGAAATCGTGTAGGAGATCTCGTCGAGGAATATCGCCAAACAGGTGTGTAACGAACCCTTTTCATAGGTTAAAGCGATAAATGCCGAAAAGCCGAAATGCCAAAATTCTAGCATTTCGAGGACTTGTGAGCAAGCGAACGCTCACTAGTTAGTTAGAATCGATGAGATGATGATCGGGAATAATGGAAATGGTAAGGACGTGTTTTTGGCGTTCACGGTAAGTTGGGCCTCGAGGGGCTGAATTAGGGCCCAATAGGCTTTCGGGCCCATTTGGGTAAATTTGGTAGGAAATGGAAATCTGTTAAATTGCATGTTAAAACTGTTAATACTGTTATGGATATAGGCTAAATGGGCCTAGATGACAGAATCGGCAAAGTAGGGCCCATTAGGGGTTTTTGGCCCAATAACTCGTTTTCGCTAAAAATGGGCCAGAATCACTGTTTGCACCCATGAATTGTTTGTAACCGTTAATGAACATGGAAACCCTAATTTTTGGTAAAATTACAAGATTACCCTTATAATATGAAAATGACCGTTTTGCCCCTAGGTAAAAATGACCATTATACCCCTAGGGTTTATATATGAACTTAATGCATGGGATTTTGATAAACATGACATGTATGATATGCACATGACATGTATGATATGCACATGATATGTATGATATGCACACGAGATGTTCATAAATGCATTGGGTTGGGTTTTTATATGGATGAAGGAAGTGCAAAAGGGCTTATGCCCCAGTTATTAAAAGGGCTTATGCCCCAGTTATTAAAGGGCTTATGCCCCAGTTATTAAAAAAGGGCTTTGCCCCAGTTATTAAAAGAGGCTAGGCCTCCAGTTATATGATAAAGCAGCTATGCTGCCAGTGGAGAGTTATGGTGGGGTGGGTCGAGTTAATCCCCACATGATGTGTTGGTTGGTACGGGTGGAGAGTAGCGGATGGTGGGTTGAGTAGTCTCCCCAATTGGGCTTGCATTCTTTCATTGACATTATATGTGATATTGAAATGGGCCTATGGGCCATACCGTTTACAGTAAAGGCTTCGGCCCAGTAATATGAAATGTGAAAAGGCTTCGGCCCAGTGTTATGAAAAATGAAATATGAAAAGGGCTACGGCCCAGTACATGTTGAGATTGGATTTGGGCTTAGGCCCAACAGGCTGTTATTGTTTTGGGCTCTAAAAGGGGCTTGTTGCACACTGAGTTTCCAAACTCACCCCCTTTCCTTAACCTTGCAGGTGAGCCTTGATGTGGGGACTTAGGCCGGAGGGGATTCAGAGTAGCCACGGTGATTGTCTTTGGACTTTTAAATAAGCGTTGGTTTTCATTAGTTTCCCTTTAATTATTATTTATTTTTGGGTTGTAATAAGGCCATTTTAACTTTCCTTTTATTTCTTTTCGGGATTATTTTAATTTTAATAACTTCAAACCTGGTTGATAATTATTCAAATGGGCTAGACTTAGGACGTGTTTTCAAAACGATACTTGTTTTCAAAAGAGTTCAACACCACGATTAATCGATTTATCAAAGTCGTTCACTTAAACAAATTTAAACTCGATATAACAAAGTGTGGCTATGGTTGTGGGCATGTCTAGGATTGGATCCAATCAAAGCGCTTGGTACTTAAGCAGCCTTCATGGCACACCTCCTCTATCTCGGATACCTACCTGGTGCCCAGCTTCCGTACACCTTGTTAACTGAACAAAATATATGGTTTTTAAAACACTAAAACGGAACGTGGGTTTTCAACTCCAATGTGGCACGTCAGATTCGGCCATAACGTCTGGGCTGGGTTTGGGGTGTTACATTTAGTGGTATCAGAGCCAGGTTGCAACAACTCGGCTGTGGATCGGGTCCAAATATGGTTTTGGAAACTTAGGCCTAAAAAGGGTATTTTTGAAGATGGTTTTTTTTTGAGATGTTTTGCGGGGAATATATGTTAAAAAGGTACAAGTTTTTCTGTTTTAAATCAAGAGTTCAAAATAAAGGGAGTTTTCAAATCAAAGTTTTTAAATTTCTATTTTTGGTGATTAAAAACATGGTTTTTCAAGTTCTGGATTGAAGAAAGAAGTGGCGCACTGAATCCCCGGCACAAAGTCTGTAAGTATATTTTCTTTATGATATATGATATGATATTATGAATAGTATTGAGACCCTACTATGATACTTTAGCTAGGGTAGAGCTGTAAACGGTAGGAATAAGACTGTAGCTAGGCTACGATGATACGAAAACAATCCTTGAACTGCTATATCTCCATAAGACATTTTCTTAATAAACAGTGGAACGTTATACTAATTTCATAAAACTCGTAAAAAGAAAATTCGATATGAGTACAAGAGGAGCTCGTGGACGAGGCCGCGGACGTGGTCGCAGAAGGGTGCAAGCTGAATCTTCATCCTCAGGGCATAGGCCAGCTGAGGAGCCATTTGTGCCACAAGCAACGGAGACTGGGTCTTATGATCGGGCTGCGGGGGATGACGCTTTATCCCAAGCCATGTTAAGGGTTTTAGAAAGAGTGGTTGGAGCTAGTACTGGGACGGTGAATAGGGGGTCTATATCGAAGCGACTCCGGGCCAACGGGGCAGAAGTATTTAGGGGTGTATCTGGAGTAGCCCCAAATGTGGCAGAATATTGGCTAGAGGCAACAGAACGGATCATGGACGATCTAGACTGCTCAGTGGAGCAAAAGCTGAAAGGAGCTGTGTCACTGCTACGGGACGAGGCATACCGTTGGTGGATCACCGTAAAGGAGAGTACCCCAATTGAGCAAGTAACCTGGGAATTGTTCAAAATGGCTTTTAAAGGGAGGTATGTTGGAGCAAGCTATGTGGATGCTCGTCGGAAGGAATTCTTGAATCTGACTCAAGGTGATAAGACTGTGCAGAGTATGAGGCTGAATTTTTGAGGCTGAGTCGATATGCTAGTGGCATAGTGGCAACTGAATATGAGCGCAGTGTCTGATTTGAGGATGGTCTCCGCGACGAGTTTAGGATATTAATAGCTCCACAGAGGGAGCGTGGTTTTGCTGCATTGGTAGAAAAGGCAAAAATAGCCGAGGAGGTGAAGCTAACTGAGCGACAGAATCGTGAGAAGGATCGACCCAGATTCAAGAGGGATTTTAGACCCTCAAGTGCCGCGAATCGAAATGTTAAAAGAGCAAGGATGGAGGAACCAGTTCGAGCAGTTCCAGCAAATACTTATAGACCGCAGGCTTGCAGGGACTGTGGTAAGGTGCATATGGGGGAGTGTTGGAAACGAACTGGAGCATGTTTTCGATGTGGGTCTAAGGAGCATAAGTTTAGAGAGTGTCCTCGGAGGACAGCTCAGGAGCTAGCGGCAGAGCAAAGGGATGTCCAACCACGGCGAGGAGGACCACCACCACAGAGGGGTCGTGGGCAAGGTAGAGGTGGCAATGGTAATGGACGAGGACGTAGGGCACCTAGCAGAGGTGCTGGACATGCTGAAGCTTGACAACCGGCGTTGGTTTATGCTGCATGACGTCGTGAGGAGGGAGACGCTCCTGATGTTATAACGGGTACGTTCTTCATCCATAGCATGCCTTACACTGCTTTGATTGATGTGGGTTCTACCCACTCGTATGTTACTTGTGATGTATCTGGGGTTTTGGATGTGCTTCCTTAGAAGACTGTGAGTGGGGTATCAGTGATAAGTCCATTGGGACATTCGGTTAAGGTAGATAAAATTTTTAGGGCAGTACCGTTAGTGACACAAGATAAAATCTTTGAAGGAGATTTGATGGAGCTGCCATTTTGGGATTTTGATCTTATCTTGGGAATGGACTGGTTAACTAAGCACAAGGTGACGTTTGATTGTGCTGCAAAAAGGATGGTACTAAGAACTGCCGAAGATGAGGAGATAATGGTCATAGGGGAACGAAGGGACTATTTGTCCAATATTGTTTCGGCTTTAAGAGCCGAGAAGTTGATTCAGAAAGGTTGTGAGGCGTACTTGGCCCTTATAAGTCAAACGGGACTTGAGGAGATAACGGTAGAGTCGGTTAGGACTATTAAGGAATTTCAGGATGTATTCCTAGATGAACTTCTTGGATTACCCCCGAGCAGAGAAGTCGAGTTTGGAATCGACTTACTACCTGGAAGAGCTCCTGTGTCCATTGCACCTTATAGGATGGCAACAAAGGAGTTGGTAGAATTGAAAGCTCAGATTCAAGAGCTGTTGGATAGAGGGTTTATAAGACCAAGTGTTTCCCCGTGGGGAGCACCGGTATTGTTCGTAAAGAAGAAAGATGGGACTATGCGAATATGTATTGACTATCGGCAGTTGAATAAACTGACTATCAAGAACAAGTATCCGTTACCAAGAATCGATGATTTGTTCGACCAATTAAAAGGAGCCTCGGTGTTTTCTAAGATTGACCTTCGGTCGGGATATCATCAATTAAGAGTTAAAGAGGGGGATATTTATAAGACGACGTTCAGGACTCGATATGGTCATTACGAGTTTCTGGTAATGCCTTTTGGGTTGACTAATGCATCGGCAACATTCATGGATTTGATGAATCGGGTATTCCAGCCATACTTGGATCGGTTCGTAGTCGTTTTTATTGACGATATCTTGGTGTATTCGGAAACGGAAGAGAAGCATGATGAGCATCTTCGTGTAGTGCTGCAAGTGTTAAGGGAGAAGCAACTTTATGCAAAGTTTAGTAAGTGCAAGTTTTGGCTGAAGGAAGTTACCTTCTTGGGGCATGTTGTGTCTGCCGAGGGGATCAAGGTGGACCCTCGAAAGATTGAAGCAATTTTGGAATTGAAGCCACCGAAGTCGGTAACAGAGATTCGAAGTTTTCTGGGGTTGGCAGGTTATTATCGGAGATTCGTGGAAGGATTTTCTATGTTGGCAGCACCGTTAACGAAACTTATAAGGAAGGGAGCACCTTTTGTTTGGACAAATAAGCAGCAAGAGGCTTTTGAGAAGTTGAAGAAAGTTTTGACGGAAGCGCCAGTTTTGATTCAGCCAGAGTCTGGTAAGGATTTCACTTGTACAGCGATGCGTCACATGTAGGTTTGGGCTGCGTGTTGATGCAAGAGGGTAAAGTGGTCTCTTATGCTTCACGACAGCTTAAGCCGCATGAGGTGAACTACCCTACGCATGACTTGGAATTGGCAGCGGTAATCTTTGCACTTAAGATATGGAGGCATTACCTGTATGGAGAGAAATGCATCATCTATACGGATCACAAGAGTCTTAAGTACTTGCTGACTCAAAAGGAGCTGAATCTTAGGCAGCGAAGGTGGATAGAGTTGTTAAAGGACTATGACTGTTCGATCGAGTATCATCCAGGTAAGGCGAATGTCGTGGCTGATGCACTAAGTCGAAGGGCTGTGACGGAATTAAAGGCGATGTTTGCTTGTCTAAGTTTGTATGACGACGGAAGTTTATTTGCGGAGTTGCAAGTAAGACCGACTTGGGTAGAATAGATTAAGAAGCAACAGTTGGAGGACGAGTCGTTGGTTTCTCGGTTTCAGCAAGTTGAGAAGAGGGAGAATCCTGACTTTGGGTTAAATAGTGAGGGAGTTCTTTGTTTTCGAGGAAGAATTTGTATGCCGAAAGACTCCGACTTGAGATTGATGATTTTGAAAGAGGCACATAATGGACCTTGTGCTATGCATCCAGGAGGGAGTAAGTTGTATCGAGACTTGCAAGAGCAATATTGGTGGCCTGGGATTAAGCGAGAAGTGACCGAATTTGTAGGGAGATGTTTGACATGTCAACAAGTGAAGGCCAAGCATCAACTACCTTCGGGGTTGTTACAACCGGTAAAGATACCACTTTGGAAGTGGGAAAGGGTAACTATGGACTTTGTGAGTGGGTTGTCTTTGACACCTTCTAAGAAGGATTCGGTTTGGGTGATTGTGGATAGACTCACGAAATCTGTTCATTTCATACCTGTCCGAACCGATTACTCACTTCAGAAGTTGGCCAGATTGTATGTGGCGGAAATAGTACGGTTGCATGGTGTGCCAGTATCGATAATTTCAGACCGAGACCCAAGGTTTACATCTCAATTTTGGCAGAAGTTGCATGAGGAATTGGGAACGCGATTGGATTTCAGTACAGCTTTTCACCCTCAGTCGGATGGGCAGTCGGAGAGGGTTATTCAGATTTTAGAGGATATGTTGAGGGGTTGTGCTATTGAGTTTAGAGGCAGCTGGGAGGACCATTTGCCATTGGTGGAGTTCGCGTATAACAACAGTTACCAAGCAAGTATTCAGATGGCTCCATATGAGGCACTATATGGGCGAAGGTGTCGTTCGCCTACTTGTTGGGCAGAATTGGGGGAAAGGAGAATACTTGGACCAAAGTTGGTAGCTGATACTAAAGACAAGATTAGGGTGATCAGGAAGAGGTTAAAAGAGGCGACGGATCGACAAAAGTCTTATGCCGATCTGAAGCGTAAGGATATTGAATATGCGGTAGGGGACATGGTCTTTTTGAAAGTTTCGCCTTGGAAGAAGATTTTGAGATTTGGTAAGAAGGGTAAGTTGAGCCCACGGTTTATTGGGCCTTACCGAATCACTAAGCGGATAGGGCCGGTGGCTTATCAGCTGGAGTTACCTTCAGAACTGGATCGCATTCACGATGTCTTCCATGTGTCCATGCTAAGGCGATATCATTCTGACCCAACTCATATCGTGCCAGTTGCAGAAGTTGAGGTACGGTCGGATTTGACCTTCGAAGAGGAACCTGTGCAAATACTTGATCGTGATGTCAAGGTGTTGAGAAGGAGGTCAGTCCCGTTGGTGAAGGTACTTTGGAGGAACCATGGCAAGGAAGAAGCTACTTGGGAGACCGAAGAGGCAATACGTCAGCAGTACCCTTAACTGTTTGGATTAGGTAAATTTCGAGGCCGAAATTTCTTTAAGGAGGGTAGAGTTGTAACATCCTGATTTTCGGGTTCTTCGCGATTCCTGATATTTTAAGTAATTTTCTAAAATTTGGTATGTGATTATGGAATTCATAATTTGGGTGTGTAAATGGGCTTATGGAAGGCTTATGAGTTAGTCAAAAACCCGGTTGAATTTTTAAATTTTGGACTTAGGAGTTAGGGGTTCTGGCTAGGTGCCCTTACATTAAGTTGTGGGTAAAGTGTATCACAAAAAGAGCTTTGGTAGAGTGGCAAGGGTGACGCCACTAAGCTCCTAAAAAGGTGGCGTGTGGAGCATAAGGGAAGACCTGGGATCGATTCCCTGTGTTGGCAAATAAGAGTATTTATTTTTATGTGCAGGAAGGGTAAGTGTTGGAACCTAAGTGGATTCTGTAAGAGGAGAGTTGGATCAAGTCAAACGCATGGATTAAGGTGGGATAAGGGGAGAGATTTTAGGGATTTGAGAGAAGGATAGAGCTTAGCCGTTTGGAAGGGGTTAGAGAGGGGAATTCGGCAGAAGGGTATTAGGTTAGTAATTTCGGCATTAGGGTATTAGCTGTGCCGTTTTCTCCTTTGTTTTAGTTTTTCTCTTCTTTTTCTTCCCTAGCTGAATCTACCATCCTTCCTCTCATCTTTTCTCCCTTTTCTTTTTCAAAATCCAGCCTATTACTTTCCTCTACTCATTTATTATTTCTTTCTTTAATCTCTACTTCTGCCGAAATACCGCAAAAAGCCGAAATCAGTGAAGATAGGTGGGTGCCGATTCTTTGTGACCAGCAACCTTTTCTTTCCTTTTCAATAGTTGGCGTTCAATTCCTTTACCTTTTACGCATCCGGATTCAAGAGGAGGAAGACTGTGGTAAGTGTTCAAACTCTAAACAATTCCTAGTGTACCTATGGCCAAAAGCCGAAACCCCTCTAGTTTAGGGAGGTGGCCGAATGTGGGTGTAGGCCTTATGGGGTCTTCTTTTAATATTTTTGGTTTATTTATTGAAGGAGCAGCAAGGTGTAGTGTCGACTTGGAGTAGCTTGGATCACCGGAGTGGCTAGACCTAGTCATCAATCGCGACAAAGGAGAAATCGTGTAGGAGATCTCGTCGAGGAATATCGCCAAACAGGTGTGTAACGAACCCTTTTCATAGCTTAAAGCGATAAATGCCGAAAAGCCGAAATGCCGATATTCTGGCATTTTGAGTACTTGTGAGCACGCGAACGCTCACTAGTTAGTTAGAATCGATGAGATGATGATCGGGAATAATGGAAACAGTAAGGACGTGTTTTTGGCGTTCACGGTAAGTTGGGCCTCGAGGGGCTGAATTAGGTCCCAATAGGCTTTCGGGCCCATTTGGGTAAATTTGGTAGGAAATGGAAATCTGTTAAATTGCATGTTAAAACTGTTAATACTGTTATGGATATAGGCTAAATGGGCCTAGATGACAGAATCGGCTAAGTAGGGCCCATTAGGGGTTTTTGGCCCAATAACTCGTTTTCGCTAAAAATGGGCCAGAATCACTATTTGCACCCATGAATTGTTTGTAACCGTTAATGAACATGGAAACCCTAATTTTTGGCAAAATTACAAGATTACCCTTATAATATGAAAATGACCGTTTTGCCCCTAGGTAAAAATGACCATTATACCCATAGGGCTTATATATGAACTTAATGCATGGGATTTTAATAAACATGATATGTATGATATGCACATGACATGTATGATATGCACATGATATGTATGATATGCACACGAGATGTTCATAAATGCATTGGGTTGGGTTTTTATATGGATGGAGGAAGTGCAAAAGGGCTTATGCCCCAGTTATTAAAAGGGCTTATGCCCCAGTTATTAAAAGGGCTTATGCCCCAGTTATTAAAGGGCTTATGCCCCAGTTATTAAAAAAAGGATTTGCCCCAGTTATTAAAAGAGGCTAGGCCTCCAGTTATATGATAAAGCAGCTATGCTGCCAGTCGAGAGTTATGGTGGGGTGGGTCGAGTTAATCCCCACATGGTGTGTTGGTTGGTACGGGTAGAGAGTAGCGGATGGTGGGTTGAGTAGTCTCCCCAATTGGGCTTGCATTCTTTCATTGACATTATATGTGATATTGAAATGGGCCTATGGGCCATACCATTTACAGTAAAGGCTTCGGCCCAGTAATATGAAATATGAAAAGGCTTCGGCCCAGTGTTATGAAAAATGAAATATGAAAAGGGCTACGGCCCAGTACATGTTGAGATTGGATTTGGGCTTAGGCCCAACAGGCTGTTATTGTTTTGGGCTCTGAAAGGGGCTTGTTGCACACTGAGTTTCCAAACTCACCCCCTTTCCTTAACCTTGCAGGTGAGCCTTGATGTGGGGACTTGGGCCGGAGGGGATTCAGAGTAGCCACGGTGATTGTCTTTGGACTTTTAAATAAGCGTTGGTTTTCATTAGTTTCCCTTTAATTATTATTTATTTTTGGGTTGTAATAAGGCCATTTTAACTTTCCTTTTATTTCTTTTCGGGATTATTTTAATTTTAATAACTTCAAATCTGGTTGATAATTATTCAAATGGGCTAGACTTAGGACGTGTTTTCAAAATGATACTTGTTTTCAAAAGAGTTCAACACCACGATTAATCGATTTATCAAAGTCGTTCACTTAAACAAATTTAAACTCGATATAACAAACTGTGGCTATGGTTGTGGGCATGTCTAGGATTGGATCCAATCAAAGAGCTTGGTACTTAAGCAGCCTTCATGGCTCACCTCCTCTATCTTGGATACCTACCTGGTGCCCAGCTTCCATACACCTTGTTAACTCAACAAAATATATGGTTTTTAAAACACTAAAACGGAACGTGGGTTTTCAACTCCAATGTGGCACGTCAGATTCGGCCATAACGTCTGGGCTGGGTTTGGGGTGTTACACACAAGGTCGATTTAATTAAAGAGACTGAACAAAAGGTGAAAGTGATTTACAACAGTTTGAAAGCAGCATTGGATAGACAGAAATCATATGCAGACTTGAAACGGAAAGATATCGAGTTTTAGATAGGGCATAAAATGTTTTTGAAAGTATCTCCGTGGAAGAAAAAACTTCGATTCGGTCATAAAGGGAAATTGAGCCCGACGTTCATCAGACCGTATGAGATTATCGAGTGAGTTGGACCAATTGCTTATCGGCTAGCATTGATTTCTGAGTTAGAAAAGATACATAAATTATTTTATGTATCAATGCTTCGACGATACAGATCTGATCCCCCACATGTTATTTCCCCAGCAGAAGTTGAGATTAAGTTTCATATGACATACAGTGAATAACTGATTCGAACTCTAGCTCGTGAAATCAAAGAGCTGAGAAAGAAGAAAATTTCATTAGTGAAAGTTTTGTGGCATTGACACGGGGTTGAAGAAGCTACGTGGGAACCCGAGGATGCTATGAGAAAGCAACATCCAAACCTATTCACTGGTAAGATTTTCGAGGACGAAAATCTCTAAGGGGGAGAGTTCTAACAGTCCGATTTAACTAAATCAGAACAGTAGTTTTGGAACCACAAATTCGAGGTTGTAAAATTATTTTAATATTATTTTTGGTGTTTACAGCATGTGAATATGTATGTGTGAAATTTTCGTGAGCTAATTTTATCGTTTAAGTGGTCAATTTGATAAAAGAACTAAATCACGTAAAATGTAAAAGTTGCATTCCACTTGTTAAAAGGGCCTAATTGCCATGGCTTATTAAATTGAAGGTCCTTATGATGATAATATCCCATTGATAAGGTTAATGGACATAAATGGCCTAATGTTTGATGATTAAATGATTTAATAACCAAGGGTAAAAATGTAAACTATGTATTAATGTATTATTAATAAATCAAAAACATAAAAATATGGTTTCATTCATCTTTCTTCAAAAAAATAACAAGAGAATAAAAAGCCATTGAAGCTTTCTAACATTCAGGCATTGCATGATTAAATAGGTAAGTCCATTTTACTCAGTTTTTGATGATTTTTATGTTTTTGTGATCGTTGCTTTGAGTACTAACTAGCCCATGTCCTACTTTTTGAGTTTGTTGATGATTTTCTGAAATGTCATTGATGAATCCATGAGTTTTATGATGATTGATGATGAATTAAGCAAGCTTGGTGTTTGATATACATGTTTAATTAAGTGGTTTTTGATAAAAATGCTTATTGTAGACTAAATTGTGAAATTGGAAAATTTAGGGTCCAAATGTGAAATAAATTGAATTAATGGGCTGTTAGGGACCAAAGGAAAATTCAGCCTAGCATGGGCATGTTGAAATTTTGTGTATTTTGAGTTATTTTGAAATAGGAACTAAATTGAGAAAATATGTAAAAGTGCAAAAATGCCCAAATATATGTTTGTGGATGAAATTGAATGTGTTGATGAATAAAAGAGTTAATTTTGAATGTATATAGATCAAGAACGAAAGAAATCAGATTTAGATCGCAGGAAAATGAAAGTTATTGAATAGTCGACCTCGTCCGTTTATTCTGACTATGAGGTAAGTTCATATGCAAATAAATGTCTTTACAATGAATTATATATGTTTTATTATGATTGAATTGCTATGACTATTGAATGAGCAAATATGAGTAAGTATCAATGGAGTTACGACATTTGCAAGTCACGTACGAACCTTAGGAATAGCATAGGATACGTATGTCATGACATTAGGATCATCGAGATGTGATTACATGTAAGACCATGTCTGGGAAATTGGCATCTTTAAGAGATTTCGTGTAAGAGCATGTTTGGGACAGTGGAATTGATATATGATTAAATGTAAGACCATATATGGGATATGGCATTGTTTGAGCTTATGTCATTTCCGAGTATCCTTAACGATTCCGAATGGTTCAACAGGCAAAGTCAAGTCGAGATTGAATATGTGAATGAGCTAAGTGACTCAGGTACGTATGAAGTTCATACAAGTATTGAAAAGAGAGAAATTGATGAAATTATATGAGAATGTGAATTAGTAATCATTCAGAAAGGTTTGCGTATTCATATGTGCTTATTAATAAATTATTTACTTGATGAATTCAATTATGATATCGAACATGGGTACAATGAGAAAGTTTTGAGGACTTGAAAGTGTTTAGCTATGTCTAGCATATTTGAATTGATATGCATATGTTTATATTATAGGTTTATTGGTATATGGCTTACTAAGCTTTTAAAGCTTACTTTGTGCGTTCTTTCCATGTTTTATAGATTACTGAAGCTAGCCTGGACTCGGGGATCGTCAGGAAACATCATTACACTATCGATTAACTCATTGGTAATTTAAAGCTTTGTATATATGGTATATGGCATGTAAAGGCTAGTGTCATTTTGATATTTTTTGAGTTATGAATGTAGCCATTAGATTAGGCTTACAATGATGTAAATGTTGGTGTGGATATGGCTATTTAAATTGGATTGAATTATGGGGTTAATATGTGATACATGAGATGTATATAATGTCTTATGTGTTGACTTGATTATGTGATGTTGAAATGGTAAGTTATGTGGCATGAAATAGGTGATAAGGTGATGAAATGCATTTAGAAGTTATGCAGTTTTAATGATTTTGGTATTGTTTTATTATGAATTTGGTTGAGAATTGAAATAGTGAAATGGTTGATTATGAAACGGCATGAAATGTTTGTGCATTGGCATGTTTTGGTTGCCTATATATGTATGTAATGATACCTATATATGTGTCTGAATAAGCTTGGTATCTTTCGGTTCACAAATTCTACCTTAGAACATCAAACAATCATCCGCCCCAATTTGAAAATCTGAATCACTAGTCGATTCGCCCTGAACTCTTTTAGCTTGAAGTTCTTTGTAACATTTCTAAGCTTTGCAAATTTGCTGAAGAAATACCAGCCTAGTCTTTAACTAAGCTAGAATTGAGCCATCATCCGATAAATTTAGTTGCACATTCATCCCTCCCAAAGCAAACAAAGATTTCCTACTCAAAGCATCGGTGACTACATTTGCCTTTCCCGGATGATAATCGATTACCAACTCATAGTCTTTCAACAACTCGAGCCATCTCTGTTGTCGCAAATTTGAATCCTTTGAGTCATCAAGTAATTTCGAATCATCAAGTAATTTAAACTCTTGTGGTCGGTAAAGATATGGCACGTTTTACCGAATAAATGGTGTCTCTAAATCTTTAAAGCAAACATAATGGCAACCAATTCCAAGTCGTGAGTGGGATAATTCTCTTTGTGTGGTTTCAATTGTCTCGAGGCATAAGCTATCATTTTTCCCTCTTACATCAACACACATCCAAGACTATTCAATGACGTGTCACTGAAAATTACAAACTATTTTTCGATTCAGGTTGCACTAATACCAGTGCCTCAGTTAACAATGCTTTTAACTGTTCAAAACTCTTTTGGCATTTCTCAGACCACTCGAACTTAACATTTTTCTATAACAATCTTGTCATAGGTGTAGAAATCATCGAGAATCCCTTAACAAAACGTCGATAATACCAGCCAAGCCCAAAAATCTTCTAACCTCGGATACATTTCTCGGCGGTTTCCAATCCACAATTGCTGAAATTTTACTCAGATCAACCCTTATACATTCCGCTGAGACAATATACCCTACAAATCTAACTTCTTGGAGCCAAAACACACTTTTGTTAAACTTAGTAAACAATTTCTTATCTCTAAAAATCTGTAATACAATTCTTAAATGTTCAGCATGCTCAGACTCATCTCGAGAATAAATCAAAATGTCATCAATGAGCACAACCTCAAACTTATCTAAATACGGTCGAAAAATTCAATTCATCAAATCCATAAAAATGGTAGGAGCATTAGTTAATCCAAAATGCATAACAAGAAATTCATAATGCCCATACCTCGATCTGTATGCAGTTTTCAGCACATTCGAGTCTTTAACTCTTAGCTAATAGTAGTCGGATCTCAAACCTATCTTTGAAAACATTGTTACCCCTTTCAACTGGTTGAATAAATCATCAATCCTCATTAATGGATACTTGTTCTTTATCGTAACCTTGTTGAGTTGACGATAATCAATACAAAGTCTCATGGATCCATCTTTCTTCTTGAAAAATAATACCGGTGCACCCCATGGTAAAAAACTCGGTCTCACAAAGCCCTTATCTGTCAACTCTTGCAACTGAGACTTCAATTCCACAATTTGAGCCATTATATACGAAGCTATCAACATTGCTGCAGTCCCTGGTACTAAATCAACTCCACCTCTCTGACCGGTGGTAACCTTGGTAACTCTTCTAGGAACACATCCGGATATTCACAAACTACCGACAAAGATTTTATCTTCAATTCAGACACCTTAGTATTCAATACATATGCAAGAAATGCTTCACAACCTTTTCTTACATACCTCTAAGCTGACATCGACGAAATCACCATAGGTAACTCACATGATTCATCTGACTCAACCCGAAGAATTTCATTGTTTTGACACTTCAATTCCACAACTTTTCATCTACAATTTACTATTACATCATGCAGAGTCAACCAATCCATTCCAAGTATCACATCAAACTCATCAACTGGAAAAAGCATTAAGTCAGCCGAAAAATAGTGACCCCGAACCACTAAAGGACAACTCTTGCAAACTTTATCAACTAAAACATATTTGCCTAAGGGGTTCGACACCTTAATCACAAACTCAGTAGACTCAACAGGAAAATTCTTACTAGATACCAAATTCATACAATTTAGGAATGAGTCGATCCAAAATCAATTAATGCAACTGCATTAGTATCATAGAGAGAAAATGTACCGTGATCACATCAGGGGAGGACGCATCCTCTCGAGCACAAATAGAATAAGCTCTCGCAGGTGCTTTCACTTTCGATCTCATAGTTGAATCTTTGGATACACCTCTGCTACTGGTCCCATTTCCCATATTTCTCATTGGCCTCCCTCTAGCAGCAGTATTTCTCGATCTTGCATTCTGAAAATTATCTTTTTCAACCATTTTAGGGCAATCCTGAATAAAGTGATCTAGGGAGCCACATCTAAAGCAAGCTCGGTTATTCATCCTACATTCACCAAGATGTCGTCTACCACAGTGTTGGCATTTAGGCTTATTAGACCTAGCATTACCAACGCTTGCTATGGATGTAGTTTGGGCCTTAGAACTTGAATAATGCTTCCCACGATCTCTGTTGGGATGCCCGGCTAAAGCATTGGATCGAGTATACAAATCTCTCAATTTCTTTGACAATGATTGAAACAGCTTATTCATCGGCCTCTTCCTCGAATCTCTAGTCTCGTACTCAACTTTTCTCTTTTTTTTCTCAACTTTTTGGCTTTGCAAGCTCCTTCGACTAGCACAACAAATTATTTCAGCTCTAAAATCCCAACTAACAGTTTGATGTCCTCATTCAGTCCATCTTCGAATCTCTTACACATGATAGCCTCTGTTGAGACACATTCCCAAGCATACTTACTGAGCCTAACAAACTCTTGTTCGTACTCAGTCACAGTCCTACGATCATGTTTCAGTTCTAAGAACTCTTTCCGTTTTTTATCAATAAACTGTTAACCGATGTACTTCTTTCTGAATTACTCTTTGAAGAAATCCCAAGTGACCCTTTCCCTTGGAACCACAGATATGAGAGTGTTCCACCATTGATATGCAGTATTCTTTAGAAGTGACACAGCATATTTCAAGCACTCATCCGGTGTGCAAGAAAGTTTGTCAAATACCTGGATAGATTTCTCGAGCCAGAATTCTACTCTCTCGGGATCATCATCGATATTTGCTCTAAATTCCTTAGCTCCGTACTTTCAAATCTTATCGACTGAAGGCTTATTCAATTTTACCAATTCCACACCTTGGGAAGCTACGAGAATAAATTAAAGGTTAGGTGGGTGTGAAGGATGTGGGGCAGTCGGATTTGTCCGAACAAACTCGGCAAACCACTCATTCAATCTTTTGAAGAAGGCTTCCCCAGCCTCTCCTCCTTGACTAATTGTGACTGGTCTACTTTCAGATGGCACAGTTCCTTGAGTGGGAGCCGGCGTATTACTTTCTACATCCTTAGCTACTTCTCGATCGGGATCCATTTACTATATGAAAACATAGTTTAAACTGTTAGGAGTCATCACACTATCAAAATTTATATATGGCACGTATAGCTAAACTCTTACACAAGCTACGCTAGCCGAGAATCGACTAAACCATAGCTCTAATAACATTAAATCTAAAACCCCTTACCCGTATTCAAAGCTGGAACAGGGTACGAGGCATTTCTGGACTTACAACACAAGCATTCACAAAATTTGAGTCATAAATTTGTGCTTAATATTTAAAATCATTTGCATTCAAACATGAAGTCCCTAATACGAGCCTACGAGCACCAAAGCATGCATTGGAGGTGGTCTGGGACTAAACCGAGAAGTTTAGCAATTTTTACAAGACTTAAACTTTTTTTGCCCAAAACAAGGGGTCACACGCCTGTGTGGTATGGGACACGCCCGTGTGATCAGGCCGTGTGGTCACACATGCCCGTGTCCTGACCCCGTGTAACTCACTAGCTTGTAACCCGTGTGTTAGGCCGTGTGGAAAATTAATTTTCATAAAAATAGGTGCAGGCTTCACACACCCAACACACACGCCTGTGCCTGCGGCCGTGTCATCCTCATGCCTGAGACACATGCCCGTGTCTCTGCCCGTGTGCTCAATTCTGAGCATTTTGTTTCTCAAAATTAAGGTGCTGGGGACACACGGCCAGAACACATGCCCATGGGGCAGACCACGCACAGCCTAGATACACGCCCTTGTGTCTACCGTGTGGACAAAATAAGGGCTATTTACCCAGCCATTTGCCAGCCCTATTTGCACAAATCCTTACACAACTTTGATGTCATATAACATAGCATATTTGGGCAATCAAACATCCACAATCAAGAATGATACATATCAATACAATACCATCCACTATCATGCTCACAACATTTATCATGTCCGAAATTAATCATGCTAATTTCACATATACAAAGTATCATTAAACAACTTCCATGACACCTATTTGTGCATAAGATTATCATCTCACCAATAAAGCACATTTCTAAACATTTCACATTCATGCTATAAATCACAGTCCATCATACACTAAGCATACCATGACTATAATACCAAAGACATTGGAACATATACATATACAAATGGGCTTACAACCATTTTAGCCAAAATAAGCCAATTTACATGGCCAATTCTCAAATCACCTTAAACAAATATAAGCCAATACATTTGGCCAAATCAAATGACTCATATAACAAAATGACCAAGTCCCTATACATGCCATACTTTCAAAATACTAAGATCATCAATAGCCAAAATGAAAGTTTAATAGTGTGATTCGAATCTCTAACGATCTCCAATCTGAACTAGCTTGGCGACACTATAAAAAAACATGGAAAATAAATGGAGTAAGTTATATAGCTTAGTAAGCTTGTATGCAAGAAATAAGCAACCTTACCATGCACATAACATTCAAATAATATAACATAATTAAAGGTAAACCTATCATAGTTTCATAATCATAAGGTATTCCATCACAAGGCTTACCTCATGTTCATCGTTTTACACATTTAATAAGCATGAGCTTTATGTACATACTTGAGTCATATCGAAATGAGTTTACACATATTCTCATCTTTGACATACCCGTGAACTACTCGGAATAACAATGTCGGATACTCAGGAAATTTGTACACTAAGTGCCACATATGTAGCCAATGCTACCACAAATCTCATATCACATAGTTGCTCGCTCTCGAGCTATCAATGGGATAGCTCACACAAGCTGTCAGTCAAGACGTAGCTATGCGGTGCTACTCACACAAGCTGTCAAGTATCCGCAACATATGCTGATATACTCAACCACCAGTAACACATACAAGACCAGCACCCGTATCACATAATCACATAACACATACTAGCCCTAATGACATGTCACTTGTATCCTATCCTATTCCTAAGGTTCAAACGGGATTTCTTGCTTGTCGATTTGTCTTCAGATTCGTTCATAGGATTAAGCTCATCCACATTTATCAATCATACAATTCATGCAATATTAAAGTAATAAAATACAATCATATTAAAGCTTATTTTTAACATACGAACTTACCTCGGTACAAAATGGCTAGTTGATCGATTTAGTCCACAACTTTGTTCTTTCCCCGATCTAGGTCAAAACCTCATCTTTCTTGATCTATAATATCAAATTTAACTTATTTAATTATCATATTATACCATATGGCAAAAATTACATTTTTGCCCCTAAATTTTCATCTTTTTACAACTTAGTCCCTAGGCTCGTAAAATGAATTTCATTCAATTTCTTCATTACCCAAGCCTAGGTAAATCTTTTTCATGCTCATAACAGCCCACATTTTTCATTTAGTCACATTTTAACACACATTTTACAACTTTTACACATAGTACATTATTTGACATTTTCATCAAAAATCACTTGGTAAATGTTGTTTATGTAACACCAAACATTCATTTTTTACCATTAAACATCAAAATACACAAATGTTCAACATGGATAAAATTTTAGACTTTGATTTTGTTTCAAATTAGTCCTTGAAATGGCTAGATTAGGTTGAGACAACTTCAAAAAAAATTATTAAAAAACGGGGAAAAAACGGACTTACAATCAATCTTGGAAGTGGCCAAAACACTAGCTATGTCTTCCTTGAAAATTTTGGCTATGGGGGGACTAATTTGAGAAGATGACATCTTTTTATTTGTTTTATTTGTCTTTATTTACCAAATGACCAAATTGCCCTTGATGTCTAACTTCAAAATTTTACCCATCCATATCCATTTTTGTCCACCTTAAAGTATAATGGTCTAATTTCCATTTAAGGACCTCCAATTTAAAATTTCATTTCAATTAGACACCTCTAGCATCTAGACCACACATTTTGCACTTATTATAATTTAGTCTTATTAGTCAAATTGGACACTCTATCGGCAAAATTTCTTAACAAAATTTTCACACAATCATTCAATCATACTGTAGACCTTAAAAAATAATAAAACTAACATTTCTACTTTATATTTTTGGTTTCAAACCACTGTTCTAACTTGACCCTAAAACGGGCTGTTACAATGTCCCCTGCACCTTAATTTTGAGAAACAGAATGCTTAGAATTGAGCACACGTGCAAAGACACGGGCATGTGTCTCAACTGCGTGAGGGACAAGAACTTAGGCACGAGCGTGTGTCCCGACCGTGTGAAGTATGCACCTATTTTATGAAAATATAATTTACCACACGGCCTGGCACACGAGCATATAACTTGGCCGTGTGACATCAATTTGTTCATGCATTGCAAAACAGAGAGTTACACGGGTTAGGGACACGGACGTGTGTGGCCACACGGCCTGCCCATACAGGCATGTCCCAAACCACATGGGCGTGTGACCCCTGTTCATAGAATTTTTTTTCTAAGTCTTGTAAAAAAATTTCCTAAGTGTTCGATTTAGTCTCGAACCACTTTCAAAGCATGTTTTGGGACTCGTAGGCTTGTATTAGAGACTTTATGATTTAATGCGAATGGTTTTAATTTGGATAGAAATTTATGATCCGGAATTGTATGTTTGCTCACTTTGTAAATTCGATAATACCTCGTATCTTGTTCCAGCATTGAATACGGGTAAGGGGTGTTACATTTAATGGTATCAGAGCTATGGTTTAGTCGATTCTTAGACTAACGTAGCATGTGTGAGAATCTAACTATACATGCCATATTTAATTTGTGATAGTGTGACGACTCTTGACAATTTAAATTGTGTTTTCCTCTAGTAAATGGATCCCGACCGAGAGGTAGCTGACGATGTTGAAAATAATGTGCCGACTACTGCCGAAGGGACAGTGCCATCTGAAAGTAAACCACTAATAGTGAGTCAGGGAGGAAAGGCTAAAGAAGTCTTCTTCCGAAGGATGAATGAGTTGTTTGCCAAGTTTTTCTGAACAAATCCAGTTGCCCAACATCCTCCAACCCCACCTAACTGCTAACCAGTTCCTGTAGCTCCCTAAGGTGTGGAATTGGTAAGACTGAACAAGCCTCTAGTTGATAAGATTCAAAAGCAAGGGCCAAAGAATTTAGAGCTAATATTGATAATGATCTTGAGAGAGCAGAGTTTTGGCTTGAGAACTCTATCAGGGTATTTGATGAGCTTTCTTGCACACCAGATGAGTGCTTGAAACGTACTATATCGTTTTTGAGAGACACAGCATATCAGTGGTGGAATAATAATGTATCCGTGGTACCGCAGGAAAGAGTTACATGGGAATTCTTTCAAGATGAGTTCAGAAAGAAATATATCAGTTAGCAGTTCATTGATCAGAAACGCAAAGAGTTCCTAGAGCTGAAACAGGACCGTATGTCTTTGACTGAATACGAGTGAGAGTTTGTTAGGTTTAGTAAGTATGCTCGAGAATGTTTTTCTACCGAGGCTATCATGTGAAAAATATTCGAAGATGGGCTAAATGAGGATATCAGACTATTAGTTGGGATTTTAGAGTTGAAGAAATTTGTCGTGCTGGTTGATCGAGCTTTCAAAGTCGAAGAGTTGAGAAAAAAAAGTAAAAGGTTGAGTTTAAGGCTAGAGACTCAAGAAAAATACCAATAAATAAGTCATTTCAGTCTTCATCAAAGAAGTGAGGGATTTGTATACTTTTTCTAATGCTTCCGCTGGGTATCCCGATAGAGATCGTGGGAAGCAGTATTTAGGTCCTAAGGCCCAAACTACATCAATAGTGAGTGTTGTTAATGCTAGGTCTAATAGACCTGAATGTCAACACTGCGGTAGACAACATCCCGGTAAATGTAGGATAAATAATTGGCCTTGCTTTAAATGTGTCTCCCCAAATCACTTCATTCGAGATTGCCTTGAAATGGCTGAGAAAGATAATTTTTAGAATGCAAGACCAAGTAAACTGCCACTAGAGGAAGGCCACCAAGAAATAATGGGAGTGGGAACAGTAGTAGAGGTGTGACGAAAAAGTTGACTGTGAGATCGGAGCCTATAGCTGTAATATCCTGATTTTGGGCCTAGTCGGAATAGCGGTTTCGTGACCACAAAATCTGAGATAGAAATAATTATTTTATGATTATTTTGAGGTCTATGATATGACTGCATGATTGTGTGAAAATTTCGTGAAGAAATTTTATGCATAAAGTGCTTAAATTGAAATTAGGGACTAAATCGAATAATTCGTAAAACTTGCATTCTAGAAGTTTCTAGTATGAAATTGTTTTGAAATATTAATTAGGAGGTCTTAAATAGATATTTTACCAATTTCTAAGTCTATGGACAAAAATTGGACATGGATGGAATTTTCGGAAAGTTTAGTAGTAAGGGCATTTTGGTCATTTAGGGGTAAAATGAATTAAAATACAAAATTAAAAGCCAATTTGCTCATCTTCAACCCCATGGCCGAATATAGAAAGGAGAAACCATGGCTAGGGTTTTTCAAGCTTCCAAGCTCGATTGTAAGTCCGTTCTAGCCTCGTTTTTAATGATTTTTACGTTTTTGGAGTCCCGGTAGCTCGATTAAGCTTATGCTAGCAATAATTCAACCTAGGGTTCATATTTGGAAAAATACCCATAGGTGAAATTTGTGTATTTTGGTGTCTTATGATAGAATATGAGGTTTTAAATTATGTTAGACAACTTGTACTACTCGGTTTTAAGTGAAAACGAGCAAAAGGGCTTAATCGGTAAAAATACCTAATAGTCATAAGTACATGTTAGAGTGAGAATTTGATGTTACCATAGAAGGGAGAAATGATCAGCATGTCATAAAACATAAGAAAATAGGCTGAAGTTTAATTTACGAGCTTTGGGGCAAAAGTGTAAATATGCAAAAGTTTAGGGGCAAAATTGTAATTTTGCCAAAATATGATTTTGGGTCAATTTGTATAATGTGACTCCTAATTAGACTATATTTTAAATGATAGATCAAGGAAAACTAAAATTCGGGCTAAAATGGGGAAAATACCAAGTTGCGGACGAAATAGTAAAAGTAGCCACTTTCGCATACGAGGTAAGTTCTATGTAAATGTTGGTAACATAGTTATTATTTTAAATGTTTTAATGTTATTTGAATGATATGATAATTATTATGAAATATTATACTGTGATAATTGTTTGTTAATATGTGAAATTATGTGATATACTTAGAAAATGTGAAATACTACCGAGTATCGGTAACGGCATTCCGTAGAAGATGGTTGAGACACATGATTGGGAAAAAGGTCCTGTTGAACCTTAGGAATTGATTAGGATACAAGTGACATATCACTAGGATATTTGGGCATCCGAACTCGTTGAGTTGAGTCCGAGTTCACTTATGGATGCGAATGTCCGAACTCGTTGAGTTGAGTCCGAGTTCGAGAGATGTAACTAGGCATCCGAGCTCGTTGAGTTGAGTCCGAGTTCACTTATGGATGCGAATGTCCGAACTCGTTGAGTTGAGTCCGAGTTCCAGAGATGTAACTAGGCATCCGAGCTCATTGAGTTGAGTCCGAGTTCACTTATGGATGTGAACGCCTGAACTCGTTGAGTTGAGTCAAAGTTCACTTATGGGCGGGTTACATGGTAGCTTGGCTACATATGTGGCACTTACGTGAAACTTTCCATGTATCCGAATTATATTCCGATGTGTTCAACGGGTAAAATTCTACTCAAATGGAGGAATACTCGAGATGAAAGGGACGTATTGGTAAGTGTTGTGAAATGAATACTTTGAACAGGTATGTACTTAACCCTCGGGTTGAGAACTCGATATAACAACAATATGGTAAGATGATAAATGAAAATGTGATATGAATGTCCTGGTGATGATTATGCAAATGATGTTTTATGTTTGTGTATATAGTTGTGTTACTTGCTATTTGCATGTGAGCTTACTAAGCATTTATGCTTACTCCCTCCTTTTCATTCCTTGTAGTGTTGATAAGCCAGCTCGGAAATCGGGAACGGTCAGAGGCACACTCACACTATCCGTATACCATCTTGGCATAATGGCTTGTATATTTTGAGTATGGCATGTATAGCATTATAATCATTTTGTATATATGGTCTTATGATATGGTTATTGAATGGTATGGAAATGCTTGGTAATGATTAGCCATTGGAATGGCTAATCATGATCATATTTGGTTTTATGTATGCTAAATTGCTAGCTAATCCATGGAAACCATGAAATAGGTAAAATTTACCATAAAATAGATTTAGACAGCAACAGTGATGTGAGTTTGAAAAATCATTAAAAATAGTAGAGATACAATTAGATGATGAATAAAATATGGAATTGAATAATTATGAGTCTATTTTCATATGGATGGAACAAAACAGGTATATGAGTTATATTTTATGAGATGTTTTAATTTTTGTGAAGCAGGTCCAGAGCGATTTCTGGATCCCCTGTTCTGACTTTGGAAATTCACCATAAATTGTTAAAAGATAATTATAAGTCATGATTTATATGTACAGATTCCTTATTGAGTCTAGTTTTACTAGAAACAAATGGCATAGTCATTGAAACTCTGTACAAGGAGATATCTGATTCGTAATACACAGAGGTCAGAGCAGTCAAACCCTAAAACAGGGGAGAATTTAACTAATAAACTGTACTGATTTTCTAGACCAAAAATTCTAGAAACAAATTAGTAAATATATATGAGTCTAGTTTTAGGGAAAATTTACGGAATTGGATTTCGAGTTTTGGAACTCGAGATATGAATTTTTAAGCAACTGTGACGTAGATTACTAGCTTGACTGAAAATTTTAAAAATAAATTGTTTGAGCTGTTTAAGTAATGAATTAAGTCTGTTAACACCTCGTGTTCGACTCCGACGACGGTCTCAGGTACGGGGCGTTACATTTGGTGGTATCAGAGCAGGTTTAGTCGGTTCTCGGACTAACTTAGCATGTGTAAAAGTTTAGCTATACATGCCACTGATCTGTGATAGTGTGATGTCTTCCGACGCGTATGAGTACCGTCTTATTTAGACAGGGTACTCTCCAACCGAGCTGCACCGACCATGTTCAATGTTATGTGAAGGTATTTGAGTAAAATTATGATTATGATAAGTCTCGATTCAGAAAAGTATGAATAAAAGTTTATGATGCATATGTGATAAATATCCATATTTGCTTAATGCTTATATGATGTAGTGTATATGGCTTACTTGATAAGATGAACGGAATAAATAGAAAGTAGTAGAGGTATGAATAAAAGTCATAATATTATGATACGAATGAAAATGTCCTGGTCTTGATTTGGACGTCGAATGTTGATAAATGCTAATGATATATAATTTTTATAAGATAAAGGATTATAATGAAATGAACTTATCTATGTTAAATTGTTGGACTGAATTATATGATTGTAATGATATGTACATGATGATGTATGAAATGAATGTTGTGATTGTGATGCAAATATCTATGTTTGTTTGACCTTATATGATGTCATGAGCATGAATTAATTTAACTAAATGAATGGATAAGTAAAGCTATCTAGAAAACATAGAATATATGCATAAGTATATTGTCTAAATGGGACAATAGGAAAATTTGTGTAAGCCAACATGAATGTTGCATTGCCTTAATGAATGACATGATTTTGATGATGTTGCTATGATGATGGAAGTTGTGTCATATGTGTATGTATAAGAAAGTCGAGTCAGAGGTCCTACAACCCCTCCCCCTTACCGAAGTGGTACTTATAATGGAATTTCATGAGATTTGTATTGAATAAGTTTCCGGTTGAGAACCCAAAGAGTTCAGTGATAGAATAATTATAAGTATGATCAGAGATTGAAAATGAGCGGATAAGTAAAGTAAGAGTCAGTAAAGTGTCAGATTGATATAAAGATTATTGGAATTATGCACTGTCCCAGTTAGAGAAGGAAATTCTCTTTGGTAAATCAAATTACTCAGGTGCAAGGTCGAGAAAAGTGTAAATCAAAATTTATTCAGAACTGACCTTCTTTAGTGAATGGTTTAATATGAAATTTGTGATGGCAGAACTAGTTGGGGAAATGATATTTGAAATGTGAACTATCTGAGTGTGACAGTTATGACTGGACAGATTTAGCAGTCTCTTTTGAGATGTTCTATATGTTTACCCGTTCTCAGAAATATTTCTATGGCTATTGATCTTTTGAAGAAATTCTTGTTATATGGGAATGTCTTCTAATTCTAGTGTTGGATGAAAGCATTGGTAGTCTGACTGGTTTATAATTTATATTACTCTATTTCATCGGGTATTCTATTCCATTTCGTCTGATAAGAATTGATGAGAGAATACATATGATATTATGATTCTGTTTCTTCTACTTGATGCTTCATCTGATATATATGTATGGGAAGATATATTGTTCTTGTTATATTTGATTTCAGTGGGATTAAATGATGTTTTCTTTTGGACTTTCTTTCTTTGAAGAATTATCAGGGTATTCTGTATTTTCTCTATGAGTTTGGTTTTTGATTCTCCGGCATAGTATCGTATCTTGGATTTCTTCATTCGGTTTTCTTGTTATCTTTGTTCTATAATTTGTCAATTATGACTCATGTTCGAAGTACGTTCTTCAGCTCGTGATAATCATGTCAAATATGACTATACTTCTAATTTGATCTTGGTAATGTGGTGATTTTAGTATTGGGATTTTTTTTTCTAATTTTTGTGTAAGGATTTGACATCAGTAAAGGCATAGGTGATAAAAGCGCGAGTTTCAGTCGGTATGGTGAATTATTTATTTGAAAGATTTCATGTGACAATTATGTTAGGATTATTTTTCTCAAGTCTGATAATATAATTTAATTTTTGTACTGATAAAAGAGTAAATAGTCTGAACGAGAAGTGTATATTTATTAGAAAGAGTTGGATATTAGTTAAAGTCACTACGAATGATAAGGTTTTCGTCTTGTGAAAGCTGAAAAGTTTATTACATGTTGACAAAGTTTGGATAGATGAGAATATTGGTAACCAAAACATCTGAACTAGACTAGTCTACATTGAGTAAAGACTTCCTGACTTTCAGTAATGTACCGTTGTATGAATTGTGATGTGTTTCAAGACAGTGAGGTAATGTGATGGTTTAGAGCTTTCGATGTTACATAAAATCGGAGATGTTAAAGGGGTTAAAGCCGAGCATTGGAATCTATCAAAATTATCCTTGTCAGTGTTGATATTGGGATGGAAATGAGAAGGATTATTCTTGAGGCCATATCAGAATTAATTCCATAGCAGAAAGAGGAAAATGTGATGTATCCTATTGTTAAATGCTTAGCGAGATCTATAAATCATATCTGTATTGAATGAATTCCTACTCATCAGATTCATGGAATTTTAGGTCTCTTTGATTGTTGGATTTCTTGGAATTCCGGTCTCCATTAATCAAGTTAAGATCCGAGTTTTATGTCATGATATCATGGGAAACTGAGAAGGGTTGAAAATTTAAGAACAGTTGAGAGTTGAGACTGTAAACTTTCAGATCATATGAGAAATTAAAGAGATGTATTGGAGGTACAGCCTAAGTGAAAGTTCTTCGGCACCGAATATGAGATTAAAAGTGAAGACCACGTTTTTGGTAAGATTTTCGGGGACGAAAATCCCTAAAGGGGGAAGATTTGTAATATCCTGATTTTGGGCCTAGTAGGAATAGCAGTTTCGTGACCACAAAATCCGAGATAGAAATAATTATTTTATGATTATTTTGAGGTCTATGATATGACTGCATGATTGTGTGAAAATTTCGTGAAGAAATTTTATGCATAATGTGCTTAAATTGAAATTAGGGACTAAATAGAATAATTTGTAAAACTTGCATTATAGAAGTTTCTAGTATGAAATTGTTTTGAAATATTAATTAGGAGGTCTTCAATAGCAATTTTACCAATTTCTAAGTCTATGGACAAAAATTGGACATGGATGGAATTTTTGGAAAGTTTAGTAGTAAGGGCATTTTGGTCATTTAGGGGTAAAATGAATTAAAATACAAAATTAAAAGCCAATTTGCTCATCTTCAACCCCATGGCCGAATATAGAAAGGAGAAACCATGGCTAGGGTTTTTCAAGCTTCCGAGCTCGATTGTAAGTCTGTTCTAGCCTCGTTTTTAATGATTTTTACGTTTTTAGAGTCCCGATAGCTCGATTAAGCTTATGCTAGCAATAATTCAACCTAGGGTTCATATTTGGAAAAATACCCATAGGTGAAATTTCTGTATTTTGGTGTTTTATGATAGAATATGAGGTTTTAAATTATGTTAGACAACTTGTACTACTCGGTTTTAAGTGAAAACGAGCAAAAGGGCTTAATCGGTAAAAATACCTAATAGTCATAAGTACATGTTAGAGTGAGAATTTGATGTTACCATAGAAGGGAGAAATGATCAGCATGTCATAAAACATAAGAAAATAGGCTGAAGTTTAATTTACGAGCTTTGGGGCAAAAGTGTAAATATGCAAAAGTTTAGGGGCAAAATTGTAATTTTGCCAAAATATAATTTTGGGTCAATTTGTATAATGTGAGTCCTAATTAGACTATATTTTACATGATAGAGCAAGGAAAACTAAAATTTGGGCTAAAATGGGGAAAATACTAAGTTGCGGACGAAATAGTAAAAGTAGCCACTTTCGCATACGAGATAAGTTCTATGTAAATGTTGGTAACATAGTTATTATTTTAAATGTTTTAATGTTATTTGAATGATATGATAATTATTATGAAATATTATACTGTGATAATTGTTTGTTAATATGTCAAATTATGTGATATACTTGGAAAATGTGAAATACTACCGAGTATCGGTAACGGCATTCCGTAGAAGATGGTTGAGACACATGATTGGAAAAAAGGTCCCGTTGAACCTTAGGAATTGATTAGGATACAAGTGACATATCACTAGGATATTTGGGCATCCGAACTCGTTGAGTTGAGTCCGAGTTCACTTATGGATGCGAATGTCCGAACTCGTTGAGTTGAGTCCGAGTTCGAGAGATGTAACTAGGCATCCGAGCATGTTGAGTTAAGTCCGAGTTCACTTATGGATGCGAATATCCGAACTCGTTGAGTTGAGTCCGAGTTCGAGAGATGTAACTAGGCATCCGAGCTCGTTGAGTTGGGTCCGAGTTCACTTATGGATGCGAACGCCTAAACTCGTTGAGTTGAGTCCGAGTTCACTTATGGGCGGGTTACATGGTAGCTTGGCTACATATGTGGCACTTACGTGAAACTTTCCATGTATCCGAATTATATTCCGATGTGTTCAACAGGTAAAATTCTACTCAAATGGAGGAATACGCGAGATGAAAGGGACGTATTGGTAAGTGTTGTGAAATGAATACTTTGAACAGGTATGTACTTAACCCTCGGGTTGAGAACTCGATATAACAACAATATGGTAAGATGATAAATGAAAATGTGATATGAATGTCCTGGTGATGATTATGCAAATGATGTTTTATGTTTGCGTATATAGTTGTGTTACTTGCTATTTGCATGTGAGCTTACTAAGCATTTATGCTTACTCCCTCCTTTTCATTCCTTGTAGTGTTGATAAGCCAGCTCGGAAATCGGGAACGGTCGGAGGCACACTCACACTATCCGTATACCATCTTGGCATAATGGCTTGTATATTTTGAGTATGGCATGTATAGCATTATAATCATTTTGTATATATGGTCTTATGATATGGTTATTGAATGGTATGGAAATGCTTGGTAATGATTAGCCATTGGAATGGCTAATCATGATCATATTTGGTTTTATGTATGCTAAATTGCTAGCTAATCCATGGAAACCATGAAATAGGTAAAATTTACCATAAAATAGATTCAGACAGCAACAGTGATGTGAGTTTGAAAAATCATTAAAAATAGTAGAGATACAATTAGATGATGAATGAAATATGGAATTGAATAATTATGAGTCTATTTTCATATGGATGGAACAAAACAGGTATATGAGTTATATTTTATGAGATGTTTAAATTTTTGTGAAGCAGGTCCAGAGCGATTTCTGGATCCCCTGTTCTAACTTTGGAAATTCACCATAAATTGTTAAAAGATAATTATAAGTCATGATTTATATGTACAGATTCCTTATTGAGTCTAGTTTTACTAGAAACAAATGGCATAGTCATTGAAACTCTGTACAAGGAGATATCTGATTCGTAACACACAGAGGTCAGAGCAGTCAAACCCTGAAACAGGGGAGAATTTAACTAATAAACTGTACGAATTTGCTGGACCAAAAATTCTAGAAACAAATTAGTAAATATATATATGAGTCTAGTTTTAGGGAAAATTTACGGAATTGGATTTTGAGTTTTGGAACTCGAGATATGAATTTTTAAGCGACTGTAACGCATATTACTAGCTTGACTGAAAATTTTAAAAATAAATTGTTTGAGCTGTTTAAGTAATGAATTAAGTCTGTTAACACCTCGTGTTCGACTCCGGCGATGGTCTCGGGTACGGGGCGTTACAATAGCACCTACTAGAACTTACGCTATTCGCTCCCGCAAAGATGCATCATCCCCTGATGTTAACACTGGTACATTTTCTCTCTATGATACTAATGTAGTTGCATTAATTGATCCTGGATCGACTCATTTTTATATTTTCATGAATTTGGTATCTAGTAACAATTTACCTGTTGAGTTTACTGAGTATGTGATTAAAGTGTCGAACCCCTTAGGCAAATGTGTTCTAGTTGATAAAGTTTACAAGAACTGTCCTTTAATGATTTGAGGTCACAGTTTTTCATCTTACTTTATGCTTTTACCGTTTGATGAGTTTGATGTAATTCTTTGAATAGATTGGTTGACTCTACATAATGTTGTAGTGAATTGTAGACGGAAGATTATTGAATTGAAATGTCAAAATAATAAAATTCTTTGGGTTGAATCAGAGGAGTCGGGTGAGTTTCCTATCGTGATTTCATCGATGTCAACTCAAAGGTAAGTAAGAAAATATTGTGAAGCTTATCTTGCATTGTACTAAATAAGAAAGTATCTAAATTGAAGATTGAATCTATGCCGGTAGTTTGTGAATATTCGGATGTGTTCCTAGAGGAGTTGCCTGGATTACCACTAATTAGAAAAATTGAGTTTACTATTGATTTGGTACTAGGAACTTCACCGATATCGATAGCTCCGTATAGAATGGCGCCGGCCGAATTGAAAGAATTGAAATATTAGTTGTAAGAGTTGACAGATAAGTGTTTTACAAGACCGAGTTTTTTTCCCTAGGATGCACCAGTGTTATTCGTCAAGAAGAAAGACGGATCCATGAGACTTTGTATTGATTATTGTCAACTTAATAAGGTTACGATAAAGAACATCCTTTACCGAGATTTGATGATTTGTTCCACCAGTTGAAAGGGGCAACAATGTTCTTGAAGATAGACTTGAGATCAGGCTATTATCAGTTGAGAGTTAAAAAGTTAGATGTGTGAAGACCACGTTCAAAACGAGGTATGGGCATTATGAATTTCTTGTTATGCCATTTGGATTAACAAACACTCCTACAGTTTTTATGGACTTGATGAATCAAATTTTTCGACCGTATTTAGATAAGTTTGTGGTTGTTTTTATTGAAGACATTTTGATTTATTCACGAGATGAGTATGAACATGCTGAACATTTAAAAATTGTATTGCAGACTTTGAAAGATAAGAAATTGTTTGCTAAATTTAAAAGTGAGTTTTGGCTCCGAGAAGTCAAATTTTTGGGAGACATTGTTTCAACGGAAGGTATACGGGTTGATCCGAATAAGATTTCAGTAGTTTTTGATTGAAAACCCCTGAGAAATGTATCCGAAGTTAAAAGCTTTTTGGGTTTGGTGGGTTATTATCGATGTTTTGTTAAGGGATTTTCGATGATTGCTACACCTATGACCAAATTGTTACGAAAGGATGTGAAATCCGAATGGTCTGAGAAATGTCAAAAGACTTTGAACAGTTGAAAGCTTTGTTGACTGAGGCACCAGTATTAGTGCAACCTGAGTCAGGAAAAGAGTTTGTGATTTACAGCGACACATCATTGAACGGTCTTGGTTGTGTGTTGATGCAAGAGGGTAAAGTGATAGCTTATGCCTTGAGACAGTTGAAACTGCACAAAAGGAATTATCCGACGTACGACTTGGAATTGGCTGCTATTGTTTTTGCTTTAAAAATTTGGCAACACCATTTATTCAGTGAGAAATGTCTCATCTTTACTGATCACAAGAGTTTAAAGTATTTGATGACTCAAAAAGATTTGAATTTGCAACTGTAACATCCCGATTTTCGGCCTAGTCGAAATAGTGGTTTTCGGACCACAAATCCGTTGAGTAAAAATTTTATTTTTATTTTATTTTTATGGTCTACAATTTCATGGAATGATTTCATGAAAATTTTGTTCGAAAATTTTGACGTTTGGGCACTCAATTTAGTCAAAAGGACTAAATTATAAAAAGTGAAAAACTTGAGTTCCACATGTTAGAAGGGTTAAATTTTTATGATTTTTTTAAATTAAAGGTTCTTAAATGGTAATTAGATCATTAGTAAGTGATGAACAAAAATAGACATGAAATGGATGTAACAAAATATTTTGAAGTTAGGGGCATTTTGGTAATCTAATAATTAAAAGAATTAAAAAGCCAAAATTAGCCCATCTTCTTCATGCTTTAGCCGAAACTTGCATGGACACAATGGCTAGAGTTTGGCCAAGCTTACCAAGCTCCATAGTAAGTGCGTACTAGCCCCGTTTTTAATGTTCTTTACGTTTTTGAAATCCTCGTAACTCGATTTACCTATTTCTACCATTATTTTGAGCTGGGGTTTAAGTTTAAAAATTTACCCATGAGTGACATGCTTGTAGTTTGATGTCTAATGGTAGAAAATGAGTGTTGGATGTTAAATAAACGACTTTTACTAAGCGATTTTCGATGAAAATGTCCGAAAGGAACTTTTTGTAAAAGTTGTAAAAATGGTATAAAAGGGTGTTTTGATGAGAATTGTGATTTTCTATAGTTATGAAAATGGTTTGGCTAGGCTTAAAGAGTGAGGAAATTAAATAAAAATTATTTTACGAACCTAGGGGCCAAAGTGTAATTTTTAAAAAGTTTAGGGGCAAAAATGTAATTTTTCCAAAATATGATTTTTAGATCACATTAAATAATGTGACTAATAATTAGACTACATGTGATATTATAGATCAAGGAAAATGAGGATTGGACCTAAATCAGGTGAAAAATGGAAAATCGACGGTTAGGTTCCTTTTTGCTATTTTGGTGCCGAGGTAAGTTCGTGCATCAATAATATTGCAATGCTATATTTGAATTGAAAATTATATATTATTATTGCACAAATGGAATGATTTAATATATTGAAAAGTGATGAAAGAATGGTATATAAAATTTGTGAAAACAATGATATATGACTGGTAGCACATGAAATGTTTGATGGTTCAATCATTGATGGCTTGCTATATAATAGCTGAATATATTGAGAATTTGATATAACATGATGTTTTATTAAATTGGATAACTTGTGAAAGAGTGAAAAGGAAGGTAAGTCCATTTGCAAGTAAATATAATGTGTGAGGTATGTTAATTGCTTAAATGACGATTATATGATAAATGTATGCTCTTGATAAGAATATGATTTGAATGCTCAATGTATGAAAATTTATGAAACATTGACATGATTGATAATAAGAGGAAGAAAAATATCGGTTGAATTAAATAGGATATTCGATGGATTCTTGAAAAGGAATTGATGATAAAAAGGATCTAGCCCGAACGGGTAATCCGAATTAGGTTCTGAATTTAGCCTGGACTGGTAATTCAAACCCGATCTCATTTGATTATATGTCGTTACACGGGATTTAGCCTGGACTTGTAATCCCAACAATACTCTATGTGTTTATATTATGGTGGATTTAGCCTGAACTGGTAATCCTGCTGTAAGAAAGGAGGTTCGCAGGAGTGTGCTCTTTAAAAAGGGAAAATACGAATTGACAAACATGAACTTGTAAAGTGATCTACCCTTCCGAAGAATATGTGTGCTGAAATGGATTTAACCCAAACGGGTAATCCGATTAGGATCTGAATTTAGCCTGGACTGGTAATTCAGATCCGAGCTCATTAGATTATATGTCGTTGCAGGGGATTTAGCCTGGACTGGCAATCCTAACGATACTCTATGAGTTTATATTACAAGGGATTTAACCTGGACTGGTAATCCCACCGTAAGAGCGAGGTTCGCGGGAGTGCGTACTTGAAATGATCACTTGTATGAATTGAAAGTGAATGGGATATCCATCGAGATTCCGTAAAATTCAACGAGATTAATATGAGAAATGAAATAAAATGTTCTTGCCATGATAAACTCATTTATGTTATATGATACTATTATGATGCATATGAATTTTCATGTTTGGACGAGTGTTGTGCTAAGTTATAGCACAGGTAAGTACTCGAAAACTATGGACTTGTGATAAGAATGAAAATGAATGAGTGATACTCATGAGAGTAATTTCATGAACATCTTGTGATGGTTATCATTTTATTGTACTAAAACAGTTTGGACAGCAGTGAAGTTGAATCAAAGGCTAAATTAAATATAAAATGATAGCTTATTGAGTCTAGTTTCAAATAGAAGAAACGGTATAAGCAAAACAATTTAATATTATGATATATTTGAATTCTTGTGAGACAGAGTCAGAATGAGTTCAGAATCCCCTATTCTGACTTGGGAAAATCACTAGAAATTTTACAAAAATAATTATTGGTTAGAATTCATGTTACTAAACCTTTAATCAGTCTATTTTCAATATAATGAGATGGTAACATTATTCGTATCCCATACTAAAAGATAAATAAATTTTAGTGAAGAAAGGTCAAAGCTGAAAAGCAGCGAAACATGGGAGATTTTAAGAAATAAACTGTACTTATTGTCTACACCACAAATTCTGAAAATTTTATGGTAAGAAGATATGTGAGTCTAGTTTCAGGAAAAATTTGCGGATCTCAATTTGGAGTCCTGTAGCTCCTGATATAAATAAATTAGTGACTGCGACTCGATAAACCAACTTAACTAGACTTTGAATAATTATAAAGAAATTGAAAAATAGCATGTTAATACATTGCTTATTATTTTTCATGCGAGCTTACTAAGCGTACCTTTCCATTTCTTTTAGTGTTGTCAGGTCGGCTCGAGGTTGAAGATCATCGGAGGTAGCATCACACTATCAAGCCAATACCTTTGGAGTATTGATACATATGTTAAAAATATCAAGTGAGTGGCATGTATAAGGACCTAGTTCTATGACATGTGTTATTATGATTTGGCTAAATGCATTGGCCTATATCGAGCTATTGTATATGGCCATGAGATGTGGCTCACATTGATTATGGTTTGTAAGTCTAGCTAATCATGTTACATTTTAATGCATATGATGTGATGATATAAATATGTTTGTTTGCCATGCATGGTTGGTAATATGCCATGTGTGTTGAATGCATGTTTTATGACCAATCGAGGTGGTCATGACAATGAATTAAATGTGTAATATGGTAATAAGATGATAGTGTCTTGAACATGGATGTTTAATGTATAAGTTAGTAACCATAGTATAATGGTATAGGTGATTAATAAGATGACAAGGGCAAATGAATGTGTAATAATGTGGCTAGAGTAGTTTATCATGAGTAGGTGGGACATATGTATAATGATGAGCTAATGTTGAATGTGTCTTAATAAAGGGTGTTTAATCACTAAAATGATGCCATGATTTGTGAGTTTGATGTGTATAAGGTTGTAAGGGTTTATAGGAAACATGAAGGCTTGGAAAATAGCCTAAGTCTTAGCCACACGGGCAGAGACACAGCCATGTGTCTCAGCCATGTGGAGGACACGGCCTAGCACACGGGTGTATGGCTTGCCCGTGTGGTTCAAATTATTTTGTTGAAATCATAAACAGAGAGTTACACGGGCTGAGGACACGGGCATGTCCCAAGCCACACGGATGTGTGTTACCACACGGTTCAACCCACACGGGCGTGTGACTCTCCAAAGCAAGAAATTTGCTAAGTTGTCCAAAGTTTATCGGAAGTTCTCAGTTTAGTCTTGAACCACCCCGATGTATGTTTTAGGTTTCGTAAACCCAAAAAAAGGACTATGTGCATGTGATAGAATGTTCTAAAATATGAAAGAAATTTTATGGTCCAGTTTGCATGATTGTTTGTGTTTAAGTACGGTAACGCCTCGAACCCTGTCCTGGCATTGGATACGGGTAAAGGGTGTTACAGCGACAAATGAGATGGCTCGAGTTGTTGAAAGACTATGATTTGGTAATAGATTATCATCTTGGGAAGGTGAATGTAGTCGCTGATGCTTGGAGTAGGAAGTCTTTGTTTGCTTTGAGAGCAATGAATACGTGATTGACTTTGTCTGATGATGGATCGATTCTAGCCAAGTTAAAAGCTAGACCTGTATTTCTTTAACAAATTTGCAAAGCTCAGAAATGTGACAGTAAATTGCAAGGTAAAAGAGTTCAGTGCGAACCGAACAATGATTCAGACTTTTAGAGTTGGGCCGATGATTGTTTGATGTTTTGAGGTAGGATTTGTGTACTGAAAGATACTGAGTTGATTCAGAAAATTCTTCATGAGGCACATAGTGGTTGTCTATTTGTTCATCTAGAAAGTACGAAGATGTATAATGATTTGAAGAAATTGTATTGGTGGTCGGGTATGAAACGAGATATTTATGAATTCGTATCGAGATGTTTGATTTGTCAACAAGTAAAGGTCGAACATCAAGTACCTTCGGGTTTACTTTAGCCTGTGATGATTCCCGAGTGGAAATGGGACAGAATTACGATGGATTTCATAACTGGATTACCTCTGACTCCGAAGAACAAAGATGTTGTTTGGGTCATTGCTAATAGATTGACGAAATCTGCTCATTTTATTCTGGTACGTACTAACTATTCACTTGATAAGCTAGCTGAATTGTACATTGCTGAAATTGTTAGATTGCACAGAGTGCCTGCTTCTATTATTTCGAATAGAGATCTGAGGTTTATATCGCGATTTTGGAAGAAATTGCCAGAAGCATTAGGTACAAAGTTGAATTTTAGTATTGTGTTCCATCAGCAAACTGATGGTCAACCTGAGAGAGTGATTCAAATTCTTGAAGATATGTTTCGTTGTTGCATAGAATTCGAAGGTAGTTGGGAGAAATACCTACCGTTGGTCGAATTTGCTTATATCAACAGTTTTTAATCGGGTATTAAGATGGCACCGTATGAGGCATTGTGTGGCCACAAATGCTGAACTTCGTTGTACAGGACCGAGCTTAATGAGAAATAGATTCACGGGGTTGATTTGGTCAGAGAAACTAAAGAAAAGGTGAAACTAATTCATGATTGTTTTAAAACAGCTTCAGATCAATAGAAATTGTACGAGGATTTGAAATGAAAGGATATTGAATTTCAAGTTGGTGATAAAGTGTTTCTGAAAGTATCATCGTGGAAGAAAATTCTTAGATTTGGTTGCAAAGGCAAGTTGAGTTCGCGGTTCATTGGGCCGTATGAGATTATTGAAAGAATAGGGCCAGTGGCATATCGATTAGCTTTGCCTTCGAAATTGGAAAGGATTCATAATGTGTTTCATGTATAGATGTTGCGCCGTTATTGATCAAATCCTTCGCACATAATTTTGCTGACAAAGATTGAGATTCGACCCGATAAAACTTATGGTGAAGAACTGATCAAGATTTTAGCTCTGGAAGTTAAACAGTAGAGAAATAAAAGCATAGCTCTAGTGAAAGTATTGTGGCAATGACACGAGGTCAAAGAGGCTACATGGGAACCCGAAAAATCTATGAGAAAATAGTAGCCTAACCTCTTTTTTGGTAAGATTTTTGGGGAAAAAATCCCTAAAGGGGGAGAGTTGTAATAGCCTGTTTTTGGGTCAAATCAGAACAGTGGTTTTGGGGCCACGAATCCAAAGTAGAAATATTTATTTTGTTATTATTTTAAGGTCTACAGTATGATTGAATGATTGTGTGAAATTTTCATTAAGAAATCTTATCATTCGAGTGTCCAATTTGACTAGAAGGACTAAATTACAATAGGTGCAAAACTTGAGTTCTCTATGTTAAAGGTGCCTAATTGCTATGAATTCTTAAATTAGAGGTCCTTAAATGGTAATTATACCATTATATAGTATGGACAAAAATGGACATGGTTAGGTAAAATTTTGAAGTTTTTCATTAAGGCCATTTTAGTCATTTGGTAAATAAAGACAAAATTAACAAATAAATGTGCCCATCTTCTTCAATTTAGCCCCCCTAGTCAAATTTTACAAGGAGAAGCCATCGCTAGGGTTTGGCCAACTTCCAAGCTCAATTGTAAGTCCATTCTTGTCCCATTTTTAATGATTTTTATATTTTTGAGATCGTCGTAACTTGATTTAGTTATTTCAAGGACTAATTTGAAAAAAAGGTGAAGTTTAAAATTTTACTCATGTTGAACATGTATGTATTCTGATTTTTGATGGTAGAAAATACATGTTTTTTGTTTGTTAAATGACTTTTGTAAAGTGATTTTCGGTAAAAACAACAAATAGGAACTTATTTGTAAAAGTCTATAAAATAGGTAAAAAGTGTGAATAAGTTAAAAATGTGGGCTGTCATAAGTGTGAAAAAGGTTTGGCTAGGCTTGGGTTGTAAGGAAATTGAAAGAAATTCATTTTACGAGCCTAGGAACTAAAAGGTAAAATGTCAAAAGTTTAGGGGCAAAAATAAAACTTTTGCCATAGTGTGTTTTTGGGCTAAATTGAATAATGTGATGATTAAATAAGTTAAATTTGATATTATAGATCAAGAAAAATGAAGTTTGAGTTTAGACCGGGGAAAGAACAAGGTTGTGGACTAAATCAAACTAATAGTCATTTTTGTAATCGAGGTAAGTTTGTATGTTAAATAAGCTTTAATATAATTGTATTTAAATGCTTTATTATTGCATGAACTGTATGATTGATTGTGTGGATGAGTTTAACTTTATTGATGAGTTCGACGACGGTTCGATAAGCAAGAAATCTCGTTTGAACCTTAGGAATATATTAGAATACATGTGACATGTCATAAGGTTACCATATGTTATGTGATTATGTGATCCGGGTGCTAGTCTCGTACGTCCTACTGGTGGCTGAGTATACCGGCATATGTTGTGGTTACATGATAGCTTGTGTTAGCAACACTGATTAGATACGCCTTAACTAACAACTTGTGTGAGCAGGCCCATTGACTAGCTTGAGAGCGAGCAATTATGCGATATGAGATTGAGGTAGCTTGGCTACCTATATGGCACTCAGTGTGCAAGATTCCCATGTATCTGACATTATTATTCTGAGTGGTTCACGGGTATGTCAAGGATGGGAATAAGTGTAAATTCGTTACGCTGAGGTATAGGTATGTACTCAAAGCTTATGAATATTAATTCGTGAAATGACGGTTTCAAGGTAAGTTGTGAAGGAAGTGAATTATGCCCACGAGATTATGGTAAAATATGTTATCTTATGTTATATTACTTGCATGATTAATGTATGGTAAAGTTGCTTATTTCTTCATACAAGCTTACTAAGCAATATAGCTTACTCCATTTTATTTTTAATGTTTTATAGTGTCACCAAGCTAGCTCAAGATTGGAGATCATTGGACGTCGCATCACACTATCAAACTGTCTTTTGGCTACCAATGATTTTAAAACATTTTCAGAGTATGGCATGTATAGGGACTTGGTCATTTTGTTATATGTGCCATTTGATTTGGCCAAATGTATTGGCTTATTTTTGTTTAAGGTGATTTGGTATTTAGCCATGTAATTGGCTTATTTTGGCTAAAATGATCGTAAGCCCATTTATATAAGTATATGGGTTAATGTCTTCTTGTTTTTGTGTTTTGTAATGGGTTGCTATGTGTTTATTATGGTTAAATGACTTGTTGAGAAATGGATGAGATGGGTCCTTTGGTGTGCTAGGAAATCTCAGTAGAATTATGCATGATGAAGTATTCATGTTGATACTTGTAAATGTGAGTTTGGTATGAATTGATTTGGTAAATTATGCTATAGTAAATATGTTAAGTGTTGGTAATGATCGATATGATTTGGCCTTGATTATGGATATTTTGGTTGCTTAAACATGGCATGGATTATGCCATTGAACTTGTGTATGTGTAGCTGTAAATGAGGGTGACAAATGGTTTGGTAGATAGCCTTTATTTTGTCCACATGGGTAGACACACGGGCGTGTGTGACACACAATCTTCCCCATGGGCATGTGTTCTAGCCGTGTGTCTCCTGCACCTTAATTTTGAGAAATAGAATGCTCAGAATTGAGCACACAGGCAAAGATACGTGCGTGGGTCTCAACCGTGTGAGGCATACAGCCTCAGGCACTAGCGTGTGTCTCGACTGTGTGAAGTCTGCACCTATTTTATGAAAATATAATTTACCACACGACTTGACACACGAGCGTGTGACTTGGCCATGTGACATCAATTTGTTCATGCATTGCAAAACAAAAAGTTACATGGCTTAAGGACACGAGCGTGTGTGACCACGCCCACGCGGGCGTGTCCCAAACCACACGGGCGTGTGACCCCTGTTCATAGCAAAAATTTTCTAAGTTTTGTAAAAATTTCCTAAGTTCTCAATTTAGTCTCGAGCCACTATCAAAGCATGTTTCGAGACTCTTAGGCTCGTATTAGGGACTTTATGATTGAATGCGAATGGTTTTAATTTGGATGAAAATTTATGACCCAGAATTGTATGTTTGCTCGCTTTGTAAGTCCAGTAATGCCTCATATCCTGTTCCGACGTTGAATACGGGTAAGGGGTGTTACAACCCTGTCACCCCGGTAATGTTTGTGGTAGTCAAGGTACTACCAAGAATACAACAGTTAGATCTGAGGAACAAGCACCTGCAAGGACATATGTTATTCGTACTAGAGAAGATGCCTCTGCAGCAGACATCATTACTAGTACATTTTCTTTACTTGATACTGATATTACTGCATTGATTGATCCTAGTTCCACACATTCACACATATGCACGAACCTAGTGTCTGTTAAAAATTTACCTATTGAATTCACTGAATTTGTGATTAAAGTTTCAAACCCCTTGGGCCAGTGTATTATGGTGGATAAAGTTTGTAAGAACTTATAACACCCCCTACCCATATGTGACTCTGGGATAGGGTCTGAGGAGTTAGAAGACTCAAACATAAACATTCATACAAAACCAGGCCGTAAAATTTCATTCGAGTTAAAACCATTCTTACACAAACATATTGTCCCTTATATGGGCCCACGAGGCCCTGAACATACATTTAGGGGTGGTCCGGGACTAAACCGAGAACTTTCAGAACTTTTGTGACACTTAGAAAATTTTCTTGTTTTGGAGGGTCACACGCCCGTGTGGCTTCAGACACGCCCGTGTCCTCAGCCCGTGTAACTCTCTGTTTATGACATCATCAACACAATTAGGGTCACATGGCCAAGTTACATGCCCATATGCTTAGGTCGTGTTGCGAATTAAATTCAAAAATCAGGTACAGACTTCACATGGCCTGGGCACATGCCCATGTCCTAAGGCCCTGTCCTTCACACGATTGAGACACTCGTCCGTGTCTCTGCCCGTGTCTTTACTACTGAGCATTCTATTTTGCATTTAATAGGGTGCAGGGGTCATACAACCGGAACACATGCCCATAGGACAGACCGTGTGTCACACACGCCCGTGTGTCTACCCGTGTGGACAACTTTGAAGCTATTTTCCAAACCTTTTGTCACCCTTAATGATACATGCACACTTACACACCTCAATGACATCCTACATGGAATAAATGGGCACTTACACCTTCACAAACATAGCTCATGCATATCAACTTCTTACCAATTTATACTTGCTTAAGACTCCATATTTTATTTAGATTAAGCTTACCAAATCACATGCAATATATAACATCAATTTACTTCAATTTTACAGATTTATGCCTTAGTTGTTATTATGTCACTTACTCACAATTCCATCATCAACCATCCATGATCATATCCACAATTTATCCATACCAAAATGAATTTAACCACATCATGAATAACCTTAACACAAGCAAGCATATTGAATAGGATTGCATCCCCATAATTAATATGAGCCATATCTCATGACCATATACAAAATGAATCATCAAACCATTATAAGCCAACACATTTGGCTCAACCAATATGACATATAACAAAAAAACCAAGTCCTTATACATTCCATACTCAAAATATTTAAATTCACTATACCCAAAAGATTAGTTTGATAGTGTGAATCGAGCTTCGACGTCCTTCGATCCCCAAGCTAGCTTGGCGATACTATAAGAAAAATGGAAAAGAAAAGGGAGTAAGCATAAAGCTTAGTAGGTTTGCATGTAAATAATTAACAACATTAACCATGCATTATTATACACATAACATAATAATATTTATCACAATGTTATCAAGTATAATAGATACATTTTAAGTCATGCCATTTACATAATGTACAATAAAACTCATGATCATAATTCATTCATTCTCTTCTTCAAAGGACTCATCAATTCATAATCTCAATGTTTATGAGCTTTGTGTACATACCTGTACTCTTTCAACATGATCATACCTTGTCATCTCTTTGACATAATCGTTGGATTACCTGTTGAACCACTCGGAATACTAAAGGATACTCGGGAACTCTCATACACATGGTAGGATGCGAATGCCATATCCTAGATATGGTCTTACATGGGATCACATATCAATGCCAATGCCATGTCCCAGACATGGTCTTACATGGGATCACATATCGATGCCAATGCCATGTCCCAGACATGGTCTTACATGGGATCACATATCGATGCCAATGCCATGTCCTAGACATGGTTTTACATGGGATCACATATCGATGCCAATGGCCCAACTATAGTCTTACACGAAATTACATATCAATTCCAAAGCCATGTCCCAGACATGGTCTTACACGAGATCGCACATAACCCTAATGCCATGACATTTGTATCCTAACTATTCCTAAGGTTCAACCAGGGTTTCGAGATATCAAACTTTGTCGAATCGTCATCAAATCATCATTAATTAAATCCACAAAGACAATTGCACAATTCGTACAATAATAAAGCATTAAAAACATAATAACGTAATGTTGCATTATTTACATACGAACTTACCTCGATACTCAAAATATGGCTACTATTCGATTTAGTCCATAACATTGTTCTTTCCTCGGTTTAGGTCTGGACTCCATTTTTCTTTATCTATAATAGAAAATTTCGCTTATTTAATTTTCACATTGATCAAAATAGTCCATAAATCATACTTTGGCAAAATTACAATTTTCCCCTAAACTTCCACATAATTATAAATTAGCCCCTAGGCTCGTAAAATGAAATGAGGTCATCTCTTTTGCTACCCAAGGCTAATAAAACTTATATCATACTTATATCAACCCATATTTTCTTTCAAATCAGATTTTTAACCACCTATTTTACATCTTTTACAAAAAGGTCCTTTTTAGGTGTTTTCATGAAAAACCACTTAGTGAAAGATGTTTATCATGCATCAAACTTTCATATTCCTCCATTAAACACTAAAATACATGCATTTCACACATGGGTAAGTTTTTGAACATGAACCTTAGCTCAAAATAATGGTAGAAATAGCTAGATCATGCTTCAAGGATCCCAAAAACATAAAGAACATTAAAAACGGGGCTAGGATTGAGCTTGAAAAGATGAAAAAAAACCCTAGCTATGGCTCCTTAGGATTTTTGGAAATGAGGGAGAAAGATGGACACAATTTTGACTTATTTTTCCCTTTTTTATTCTTTTATTAACCAAATGAAAAAAATGCCCTTAAGGCCTTTCTTTCAAATTTTTCCTATTCATGTCTATTTTTGTCCATAAAAATAAAAATTTGGCAAATTGTTAATTAAGGACCTCTAATTAAAAATCCATGGAAATTTCATGCTTCAAGCTTCTAGAACTTACATTTTGCAACTTTTGCAATTTAGTCTTAAATGTCAAATTGGACACTTTATCCATAAAATTTCTTTATAAAATTTTCACATAAGCATGTAATCATGTCATAGACCTCATAATAATCATAAAATAATAATTTCTACTTTAGATTTATAGTCTTGAAACCATTGTTCTGACTAGACCCTAATTCGGGATGTTATAGAACTGCCTATTGATGGTAAAAGGTTATCGCTTTTTGGCTGATTTGATGTTATTGCCATTTGATGAATTTGATGTGATCTTGGGAATGGATTGATTAACCCAATATGATGCAGTGGTGAATTGTAAATAGAAATATATTGTAGTAAAATGTCAGAATGGTGAATTGCTTCATGTTGAATCTAATAAACTAGATGGATTACAAAATTTGATTTTAGCAACATCAGCACAGAAATATGTTAGAAAGGGGTATGATGCTTATCTTGTGTATGTGATGGATACTAATGTATCTGAGCCAAAGATTCAATCAGTGTCGGTAGTATGTGAATTTCCTGATGTATTCCAAAAAGAATTACCTAGTTTACCACCAGATAGAAAAGTGGAATTTTCTATAGATCTTGTTTCAAGTACAACACCGATATCCATAGCACCTTATAGAATGGCTCCTACTGAATTGAAAGAGCTAAAAGTACAATTATAGGAATTGATTGATAGAGGTTTTGCTCGGCCTAGTTTCACACCTTGGGGTGTACTGGTTCTATTTGTAAAGAAGAAGGATGGATCGTTGAGGCTGTGCATTGATTACAGACAGCTCAACAAAGTTACAATAAAGAACAAGTATCCATTGCCTCGTATTGATGACCTGTTTGACCAGTTAAAATGTGCCACTGTATTTTTCAAAATTGATCTTCGTTCTGGTTACTATCAACTACAGGTAAAAGATTTAGATGTGCCAAAGACAATTTTTAGAACCAGGTATGGACACTATGAGTTTCTTATGATTCCATTTGGCTTGACAAATACACCTGCAGTGTTTATGAATTTGATGAATAGAATTTTTAGCTTGTATTTAGACAGGTTTGTGGTGGTATTTATAGACGATATTTTGGATTACTCTCAGAATGAAAATGAGCATGCTGAGCATTTGAGAATAGTGTTGCAAACTCTACGAGAGAAACAATTCTATGCCAAATTCAGTAAATGTGAATTTTGGCTATGGGAAGTCAGTTTTCTTGGGCATATAGTATCTGCTGAAGGTGTCAGAGTAGACCAGAGTAAAATTTCAGCCATTGTTAATTGGAAGCCACCGAAGAATGCGTCTAAAGTCTGAAGTTTTCTGGGACTAGCTGGTTATTATCAGAGATTTGTAAAAAGTTTTTCAATGAAAGCTTTTCCGATGACTTGTTTGTTACAAAAAGATGTGAAATTTGAATGGACTAAGAAATGCCAGTAGAGTTTTGACAGATTAAAAGCTTTATTGATAGAAGCTCTAGTATTAATTCAGCCAGAATCGGGTAAGGAATTTATAGTTTACAGTGATGCGCCATTACATGGTTTAGGTTATGTTTTAATGCAAGAAGGTAAAGTAGTAGCCTATGCTTCAAGACAGCTAAAGCCGCATGAAAAGAACTGCCCAACACACAATCCTGAATTGTCAGCCATAGTGTTTGCATTGAAAATCTGGCGACATTACTTGTTTGGTGAAAAATGTTACATATTCACTGATCATAAAAGTTTGAAATACTTGATGTCACAGAAAGATTTGAATTTGAGACAATGCAAATGGATTGAGTTACTGAATGATTATGATCTTGTTATTGACTACTATTCGGGGATAGCCAATGTAATAGCGGATGCTTTGAGTAGAAAATCCCTGTATACTTTGCCAACAATTAATACCCGACTATCGATGCCTGATGATGGTTCAATCATAGCTGAGTTAAAAGCTAGACCAATGTTTTTGCAACAGATCTCTAAAGCTCAAAAAAATGATAGTAAGTTGAAAGCCAAATGGATACAAAGTGAATTGACTCCTGACTCAGAATTTCAAATCAAGATTGATGATTGTTTATTATTCAGAGGCAGAGTATGTGTACCGAGAGGTTCAGAACTAGTATAGAAGATTTTGAATGAAGCTCAAAATGGTAACATGTTTATACATCCTGGTAGTAATAAAATGTATAATGGTTTGAAAAAAATGTACTGGTGGTTGGGAATGAAACGAGATATCTCTGAGTTCGTATCTGAGTGTTTGATATATCAGAAACTAAAAGCTAAACATCAGTTGCCTTCTGGACTATTATAGCCGGTTACGATACCGGAATGGAAATGGGAAAGAATTACTATGGACTTTGTAAAGGGATTACCCTTATCTCCAAGGAAGAAAGATCCCATTTGGATAATCGCTGATCGATTGACAAACTTTGCACACTTTATTCCGGTACATATGGATTACTCCTTGGATAGATTGGCTGAATTATATGTTTCTGAGATTGTCAGATTGCATAGAATGCCTATCTCTATTATTTCAGATAGAGATTCTCAGTTTACATCTCGATTTTGGAGCAAATTACAAGAAGCTCTAGGTACTCAGTTACACTTTAGTACTGCATTTCATCCTTAGACAAATGGTCAATCTGAGCACGTATACAGATCTTAGAAGATATGCTTCGATGTTGTACACTTGAGCTTGAAGGTAACAGGGAAGTGTATTTGCATTTGGTTGAATTTGATTATAATAACACTTATCAGTCTAGTATCCAAATGGCACTGTATGAAGCCTTGTATGGACGCAAATGTAGAATTGCATTGTATTGGACAGAACTCAGTGAGAAAAGTTTACATAGAGTTGACTTGGTCCGAGAGACCAAGGAAAAAGTGAAAGTAATTTGGAAAAGTTTAAAAGCAGCCTTTGATCGTCAAAAGTCCTACACTGATTTGAAATAAAAAGATATAGAATTTCAAGTCGGTGACAAAGTATTCTTGAAAGTTTCGTATTGGAAGAAAGTTCTCCAATTTGGTCGCAAAGGAAAACTGAGTCCACGGTTCATTAGACAATATAAGATTATAGAAAGTATTGGATCAGTTGTTTATTGGTTAGCTTTACCAACAGAGCTTGATCAGATTCATAATGCTTTTCATGTCTCTATGCTACAGCAGTATCGATCTGATCCTTCACATGTTATCTCTCTGATAGAGGTAGAGATTCAGCCTGATATGACATATGGTGAAGAAACAATCAAAATATTAACTCGGGAAACAAAAGAGTTAAGAAATAAAAAGGTGCCTTTAGTAAAAGTTCTCTGGCAATGGCACAGTACTGAAGATGCTACCTAATAGCTGGAGGATACTATGAGGAAGCAACACCCGAATCTTTTTACTAGTAAGATTTTCAAGGACAAAAATCCCTAAAAGGGGAGAGTTGTAACAGCCCATTTTTCAGTGAAATCAAAATAGTAGTTTCAGGAGAGAAATCTTATCCGAAAATAAGGTTTATTTTTATTTTATTAGATGGTTTGCATTATAACAGGTATGTCGTGAGAAAATATTGATACAAAAATTTTATCGATTAAGTGTTTAATTATGAGAATGACTAAATCGCATAAAATGCGAAAGCTAAATTCTAGTAGCTATAAGGATTAAATAGCTATGGAATTCAAAACTAGAGGTCCTTATATGGTAATTAGACCATTAAGAAAAGTATGTAGATTTTTCTTCGTGACTCATCCATGGAAATATAGAAAAAGGGCAATGACTAAATTGGAAATAGCAAAATACCTAATTAATTAAAAGATGAAAAGAAAATATATCATCTTATTTTCATCATCTTCAACCTAAAAACACATGGAAACCCTAGGTGAGAGAAAAGAAACTTTCAAGGCCTAATTGGGTAAGTTTCCTTGTCCTATTTTTAGTAATTTTGATATTTTTGAAACCAAGATAGCTTAGTCTCTCTATTTGAGGGATTAATTTGAAAAGTTATCAAGGTATGAAAAATGGATCATGGATGTATATGCTGGAAATTAGAAATTTATGGTAGAAAATGAAAGATTATGGATAGATAAACAACTTTTATAAAGTGATTTTTGATGAAAACATGATTTAGGGACTAAAATGAGAAGTTATAAAATTTGATGAAAAATTCTAAATTTTTATGAATACATGTAATGTACAATTTGTAATGGGGCTTTGGTTAGGCTTGGGATAGGGAGTAATTTGCACAAGTTTCATTTTTCGGGCCTAAGGACAAAATCAGAATTTATGGAAAAATTAGGGGCAAAATGGTAATTTTTCCTAAGACGTAAATTGAGTCCATTTAAATACGAAATGTATGAAGTTGATGGTTAAAATCATCTATATAGATATGGACAACACTAATTTGAGGTTAGACCGAGGAAAAGAAAAGGTTTTGGATTAGTAGACGTTTTACGCGAACAAGTGTCGAGGTATGTTCATGTAACTTAATCGAGCATGTAATTATGTTAACTGAATGTTGTGTTTGTATGTAATGTGATTTACATTGAAGTGCTTTACTTGTATACTATGATGGAAAATTCAATGCATGCTTGAAATGGTAATAAAGGGTTAAGTCTCGATTGAATGTTGAATTTCGGTGATTATATGCACTTTCCCGAAACTAATAAGGTACTGCATTTGTTATGGATGGGATTTAGCTTGGACGAGTAATCTCATTAACCTTGATATAGAAAGGATTTATTCTGAATGGGTAATCCCGATATAATACCTCTAGAGCATACGTTACGATGAGGGTTTAGCCCGGACTGGTAATCCTAATTAAGCTCTTTTGAGCTTACATTATATAAAGGATTTTTCCTGGACTGGTAATCGTGTTATACGATATGTGGCTCGAGAGAGTGCTTCTTGGTTAAGTGCCCTAAGTGGTACCCTTGAATAAGGAATTGACGGATTATTGAATCGTACACTTCGAGTGTACTACTTGAGCATCCATCGGAATTCAATGATTCAACAGACATAAAACTCTTGACAAGGTATGAAAATCTTGAGATGAAATGATAATGAATTGAAAGAATATTGCTTGATGAGCTCATATATGTTACTTGATTGATATCAAGATTTTGGTGACTAACATGTTTGATTGAATGTATGTGATTAGGAAATTTAGCCAAATGGATGGAAACATAACATTGTATGCTTAGATTTAATAAACGGGATTGGTAAGTTTAGTTTCTATTATACGAACTTACTAAGCATGTAATGCTTACTCCATTTTATTTTTCCCCTGTTTTATAGTGTTTGGAAGCTCGTGAAGGTTGGAGATCACTGGAGCATCGTCACACTATCAACTAGTCATTGTGGGTATACTTAGTAAAATCATTTTGGTATAATGGCATGTATAGGACAACTTGCCCTATAATACCCCTAACCCGTATTCGTCGCCGAAGTAGGGTTATGAGATATTACCGATCAATTCACAACATAAGGCATACATTTATCAACCATAAAGCATTCATTCTCATAAATCATTCAACACAATCACATTGTCCCTTATAAGGGCCTACGAGGCCTTAAACATGCTTTTCAAGTGGTTTGGGACTAAACCGATATCATACGAAAATTTTGGAAACTTAAAAAATTTCTATCATATAGGGGTCACACTCCCGTGTGAATTGGCTGTGTGCCTCACACGGCTCCAGACACGCCCGTGTCTCAGGTCGTGTGAAAACAGGGCATACATACTGACTTGGGTCACACGGCCAACCACACGCCCGTGTGTCTAGCTCATGTGCCCTTCGAAGTGGCCATACACACCTATATGCCAAGCCATGTACTAGGTCATGCCAAAAATGTAGGGTATACTGACTTATGCAACACGGCCAAGTCACACACCTGTGTGCTAGGCCGTGTGCCAATTAAGGGGATATACTGACTTGTACCACACGGCCAGTCACACACCCGTGTGTGAGACCATGTGGAGCATACTGACTTCATCTTAATAACAACAGTAGAGGACACACGGCTGTGTAACATGACCATGTGTCACACACGACTGAGACACACGCCCGTGTCTCTGCCCGTGTGGACAGAAATTAGGCCATTTGCAAGGCCAATTTGCCACCCTTACTCATGTTCAAATAAGAAACCAAAATGGTACCATTTCATCATACAATTAGGCAGTCAAAATCATCAACTAAATACACAATTCGTACCATATCCATTTCAACCAAATTCAATACCAATTACCTATTCAAATACTTATCAACTCAACTTTCAAAAATCATACTTCATCAAAGCATTTCTCAAGCATTATAAATCATAAATCAATTAACCATTTGAAACTATAAAATGATAACCATATTCATGCCAAAATAAGCCATCACTCATGGCTATATATTTTTAACCAAAACATATACATTTACAAGCCATTCCTAATAGCTAAACACACATCAATATTAACATCATTTACAAACAAACTCTCATGGCTATAATCACAACCAAAATACCATATCTATCCTATACATGCTATATACCATATATACACAACTCAAAAGTACCAAATAGATTTTCGATAGTGCAATGATGTTCCCGGTGACTTTTGAATCCGAGCTAGCCTTGATTCACTATAATACATAGAAAATATAACACGTAGTAATCTTCATAGCTTAGTAAGCTCAAAATATAACACGAAGTAATCTTCATAGCTTAGTAAGCTCGTATGTAAATAATTTAATTTATCGAATAAATATAAATCAACCAATTTCACATTAACTACAAACCTTTCTCATGTTTTAAACATGATTAAATACCATCTCATTGAACTTTATCTATTTAATACTCAAATAGGTTCTATACATACCTCTATCGCCTCGTACTAACCTCTTTCTCAACCACATCATTCGTTTACCCATTAAACCATTCGGAATAGAAATTGGACACTCAATAGTGTCATTCGATAAGTACCTATACCATGGCTCATAGCCAAATCAAGGTAACTTATTCGAAGAACTATTTCCATGGCCCGAAGCCAAAACATCCGATATGCATGGCCCGAAGCCAAATCGGTATAACTCGCACCCGAAGTGCTAATATCATGGCCAGCAGCCAACTCATCCGATATGCATGGTATGAAGCCAAATTGGTATAACTCGTACCCGAAGTGCTAATATCATGGCCCAAAGCCAACTCATCTGATATGCATGGCCCGAAGCCAAATCGGTATATCATCTTATAACATGTCACAACTATCCAAATCTATTCCTAAGGTTCAACCGGGATTTCTAACTTATCGATTCCATCTTCGAATAATTTGTTAGAGTCATATTTACAATTCATACATTAAAAAAAATCTCATAATCACATTTTAGGCAATATCAAAGCATTTAACATACATTTATAATGAAATTGTCACATACGAACTTACCTCGAGTATAAAAACAGCGAAATAAGTCAATTACTCGATAATCTTGCCTTTCCCCCAATCTAATTCTGGATTCCTCTTTTCTTGATCTAAATATATTCAAAATTAACTTCTTTAATCAACCAGTCATTCAATTTAGTCCAAAACGTACATTTAGGCCTATTTTCACTTTAGCCCCCAAACTTTTACACCTTTAACAATTTAGTCCCTATTTCACAAATACACAAAATTCACATATTTTCAATAAAATCAAGCTTGGCCGATTTACATATAAGTCCCTAGCAGCCCATAACTTTCATTTATTTCACATTTTAACCACACAATTTGTACATTTCACAAATTAATCCTTATTATGCATTTGCATCAAAAATCACTTAACAAAACATGTAAAACTATCATCAAACTTTCATATTTCAACATTAAACATCAAAGAACTCATAGATTCAACAATTTCAAAGTCTCAAATCTTTAACAGATTCAAAAACTAAGGTACGGGCTAGCTAGAATACGAAGCAACGATCTCAAAAACATAAAAATCATAAAAAAATCGAGCTCAAAACATACCTAATTGCTTGAATTATTCCTAGCCAAATGAAGAACCCCAGTTCCTCTTGTTCTTATTTTAATTTTGATTCAACAAGATGATAATGGATGAAATTTATGTTTTATTTTACTTATTTTAACATTATTTACAAATTACTATAATTAACCTTAAAAATATTCCTTAATTACACCAAATGCCATACCACTATCATCCACTATCATACTAATGGTCTATTTACCACTTAAGGACCTTAACTTTAAGGTTCTATAGTTATTAAATACCTTTAGCTAATAGAACAACACTTTTGCATTTCATGCAATTTAGTCCTTTTTCTCAAATTGAGCAATTAAACAATAAAATTAGCTCACGAAATTTTCACACATACATGTTATCATGCTGTAAACACCAAAAATAATATTAAAATAATTTTCTGGCATCAGATTTTTCGTTCCAAAACCACTGTTCTGATTTAGCTAAAATCAGGCTGTTACATGCCCAATAGTGGCTTGAAATGTTATTTTGTAACCTGGCCGTTGGAATGGCTAGTAATGGTTTATTTTGGTATGACTAAGTAGATTATTATGATATATATATACATGTGTTATGTTAAGAATATGTGATCAATGTTGTGAATGCCTAAGTTAAACTAAGGTAAGGTTGTGATCATGTATGCTTTCAGTGATATGCCTTGTGAATGATTAAATTTGCTCAAGTTGAATGCTTGGATTGATTGGTATTGGATATGTATTTCAAGTGTAGGTCATGGGTGAAACTTTGGGTGAGAAATGAAGCTAGAAATTACTTCATTTTGTCCACGCGGACAAACATATGGGCTTCTGTCTAGACTGTGTACGACACACGGCCTGTTAACATAGCCATGTGGTTAGGCCGTGTGTCCCTTGCGCCTTAATTTTGAGAAACAAAATGCTCAGAATTGAGCATACGTGCAGAAACACAGGCGTGTGTCTCAGCCGTGTCTGCCACACAACCTAGAACACGGGCGTGTGTCTTGGCTGTGTGAAACGTGCACCTAATTTTGAATTGAATTAATTAACTACACAGCCTAACACACGAGAATGTGGCATGGCCATGTGTGCAAGTCAGAGAGTTACACGGGGTCGAACACGGCCTCTAGCACGGGCGTGTCTCTTGGACCACACGGGTATGTGAGCTCTGCACCTTGGAAAAATTTTAAAAAGTCACAAAAAATTTTTAAAGTTACCGATTAAGTCCCGGCTCGATTCTAATTCTCATATTAGGCCTCGAGGGCCCAATTAAGGGACATTGTGAATGATCTCGGTAAATGAATAGTAATTTACATAAGTTATTTGTAATGTTTTTGAATGTTTTGGTAATGCTTTGTAACCCTATTCCGGAGATGGATACCGGTTAGGGATGTTACACTTGGACCACACGGGTGTGTGAGTCCTGCACCTTGGAAAAATTTTGAAATGTCGTAAAAAATTCTTAGAGGTTTCGAATAAGTCCCGACTCGACTCTAATGCTCATATTGGACCTCAATGGTCCATTTAAGGGACGTTATGAATGATTTTAGAATTTGAATAGTAACTTGTATGATTTATCTATAAATGTTTCTGAAAGTTTTGGTAATGCTTCAAAAATTTGTTCTGAAGATGGATACGAGTTAGGGGTGTCACATTTGATGGTATCAGAGCTACGGTTTAGTCAATTTTCAGACTAAACATAGCGTATGTGGATTCTAGAAATACATGTCATTATATAACCTATGATAGTGTGATATCTCCCGACTATGATGAAAATTATTTTGCAAATAGACAGAAATGCTTTCCAACCGAGCTAATTCTGATAATGATGAAAGTGATACATACGTGCTTGAGTAAAAATGTTGCTTATGATGAAAGGGGGCTTGTAAAGGTATGAAATAAATGTTTTATAGTGAGCATGTTAATGATACACGTTAAGTGATATGTGTTTATACATGAAATCTAAACTGTGAGGCTTACGATCTCCACCCCCTTACTGATACAGTTTCATACGATGAAAATTCACAGGATTTATATTGATTAAGTTCATAAGTGTGAAAGAAGGGTTCAAAGGCTAAATGATTAAACATGTAGTCAAAATTGAGAATGGGTTAATAAGTAAAGACGGTATTAAAAGAGATATCAGATTTTTTCTGAAGATTTTTCTAAATATGTGTTTTCATTGTTAAGGAAAAAGAGAATTCATGAGTAATCGACTTATCAAGATATGATAATTACAGAACAGATTAGCCGAAAATTCTTTCGAATCGACTTTTTTAGTGAACTGAATAATGTAAGATTATAGATGATTTTATTAGTCAGTGGAATAGTGATGAAATTGCAAAGATATTTGAATACAACTGTTATAATTAAGTATATACAACAATCTCTTCTAGGTATTCTATATGTTCTGTTAGTCTCAGAGGCATACGAAATTGTGCATGTACAGATGCAATGTTTATCATACTGAAAGGCTATTAAAGTGTGATAGATGGAACTACTGAAAGTCTAGTTGATTCATGAGCGGAATTGCTCTATCATACTTGGGTTTTCTAATTCATCATGATTGATATAAGATATGAGGATAAGATTCATATGATGTTATTTTCTACTTCTACTGATTGAAGCCCTAAATTACGAATGAGCAAGTTATATTATCTTTATCACAGTTGTTTCTACTAGGTATGCATGATATTTCTCTACTGAATTCTCTCTGAGGTATCATTAATCTCTTTCTTATGTAAACATGGGTTATCTGTGAAAGATATTCTTTGATCGGAGGTAATTATATTTACTACCATTATAAATATTGACTCGATCATGAGGTATGGCGATATAGATCACAGATTATAGAAATAGTATTACTACATTGGTTATTATTGGGGCCACTTTCGGTTCTCCCTCTTTTAAATTGAGGTGTGCTATTGATGTTGAAGTGTTGCTTTATCTACACGACTAAAATGTCAGTCATATTATAGCACAATGGTTTAAAATCTATTTGATGGTTGTGGCTTTGGAAAAAATCAAAGCTTCAGTGTTAATAATTGAAATAGCTATATTGATGACCCAGTTATTACAAAAAAAAGGTAAAAATTAAATGAACCAATAAATATCAGTAAAGTTTTTACCAGTTGGAAGCTATGTTGATCAAAGTATTGATTCTAGCTCAGCCTGAATCAGGTAAGGAATTTGTTATGACAGTGATGTATTATTGAATGGGATTAGATTATGTTTTGATGCAGTAAGGCAAGGCAATAGTCTGTACTTTCAGACAGTTAAAGACCACATAAAAAGAATTACTTGATACATGATCTAGAATTAGCAGCTATTGTTTTTGTGTTGAAATCTGAAAATTACTTGTTTGGTAAAAAAAATGTCATATATTCACTGATTATAAAAAGTTGAAGTATCTGATGTTGCTAAAAGATTTGACTTTGAGATAGCATATATGACTTGAATTGTTGAAAGATTATGGTTTAACAATTGTGTATCAATCAGAAAGAACGAATGTGGTTACTGATATTCTGAGTAGAAAATCTTTGTATACTTTGCAAGCCATGGATACCGATTATGATTGTCTGATAATAGCTTAATTTTAGCTGAGTATAGAACTAAACTGATGTTTCTAAAACAGAACGGTGAAACTCAGAAAAGTGATAATGAGTTGTAAGTTAAACGAATGCAGTGTGAAATGATTTTTGATTTAGAATTCCAGGATAGATCTGATAAATGTCTGTCATTCAGAGACAGAGTCTGTGTACAGAAGAATTTGGAGCTTGTACAGAAAATTATACATGAATGATCATAGTGGTACTATATTTGTTTATTTGGGGAATGATAAAATGTATAACGATTTGAAAAAGATGTACTAGTAGCCTGGAATGAAATGCTGTATTTTTGAATCTATATTTAAATGAGGGAGGTATCAGCAAGATAAAATTGATACTTTCAAGATGGGTATAGTTAGTGTAACAGCCCATTTTTGGGTCAAATCAGAACAGTGGTTTCAGAACCACAAATCCGAGATCGAAAATATTTATTTTATTATTATTTCAATGTTTACAGCATGATTGAGTGATTGTGTGAAAGTTTCGTTAAGAAATTTTATCGTTTGTTTGGTCAATTTGATAAAAAGGACTAAATCACCTAAAGTGTAAAAGTGAAGTTCTATTAGTTAAAAGTATCTAATAGCTATGGAATTAAATAATGGAGGTCCTTATGTAGTAAATATACCATTGGTTGTTTAAGTGGACATTTATGGACATTATAAATGAAATTATAAACGTTAAAACTTAAGGTTAAATTAGTAATTAATTTAATAAATATAACAAAACAAAAAGAAAATTTTGGTGTCATCTTCCTTAAGGTGAAAAACCACAAAAAATTTAAGGGTAAGAAGCCATTGTTAGGCTTGAAGAATTTGGCACTCTTTATTGCTAGCATGTAAGTTTATTTTTGCTCAATTGTTAATGATTTCTACGTTTTTGAGATCGTTGCTTCGTATTCTAGCTAGCCCGTACCTTAAATTTCAGAACTGTTAAAGATTTATCATTTTTCCATTGTTGAATGCTTGAGTAATTTGATGAATTATGATAGATTTGGAAAGTTTAATGTTAGATTAATAGTTTTTGTAAAGTGATTTTTGACAAAAATGTCAAAAAGGGACTAATTTGTGAAAATATAAAATTATGTATGTAAAACTGTGAATAAATGAAAGATATGGGCTGCTAGGGACTCCATTAAAATTCGGCTAAGCATGGGTCTGTGATTAATTGCATGAATTTGCAATTTTATGTGATAGGGACTAAATTGCAAAAGTGTGAAAATTTAAGGGCATATGTATAAATTTGACAAATTATGAATTAAAGGTTAAACTGAATAGATCGGATACTGAATGTGCTAATTTTGAAATATATATATCAAGATAAGCAAGGATTGAATCTAAATCGGGGAAAAAGAAAGATTGACGATTAGCCGATATTTGTTATCCAAGCAATACGAGGTAAGTTCGTATAATTAGAATCGAACTTTTAAATACTTGTAATTATTTGAAATGAATGTATGTAATTGAGTAAATCATCTACTTGAAATTCGAATGCCCCATCAATATAGTTTGATGGTTACTGTGCCCTGTTTGAACCGTAGGAATTCGTAGGATACGAGTGACATGTCAGTAGGGTTACCGTTTAGGTCGAGATCCTGCATGTGTTGCAGACTCACTGCAGCTCGTATGAGCTTATCAATATATCAGCTCGTATGAGCTTACTGTTCTCAGCTCGTCAGAGCTTACTATTTCCAGCTTGATCTACTATTCATTAGCTCAAGAGGAGTTTTCTGGTCATAGCTTGAAAGAGTGAATACAATGATGAATTGACGGATTACCAATTAATACACTTAGTGTGTATCACCCGTGTATCTATCGATATTCTAATAGGTTCAACGGGCATAATTCTACTAGTGGTTATATAGAGGAATTACTGGTTATATAAATGGATTGTCGATTATATGAATTAGGATGAATTGTTACATATGTAATACATGTTACATGAAGTTGGTATGATATAATATATTGATGTATGAAATTGAGATAAAGGTTGATTATATGTACTTATAAGACTAACATATTGATGAATGCTTGTGTATAGGCATTTGGCAAGTGAATTTGATATACTTTGTTTAATTGTTTGATTATGTATAAATGGTAAGTTAAATCCTGAATTCTACGGGCTTACTAAGCTATAAAGTTTACTCTGTTTCTTTTCCATGTTTTACAGAGGTTCGATAGCTCGCTTGATTCAAATAAAGTCAGAGATACGCATCACACTCTCCAATTGTCGATTGGTACCTTTGAACTTCTGGATATATGTAAATATGACATGTATAGGCTAGTTATAAAGATGATAGTTATGGTTACTTGAGCTAGTGATTTTGGTACATGTTGTGGTATAAGATAAAGCCATGTGATTTGGCTTAGTTTGGTATAATGTTTTGGTTGTGTATAAGTATTCAATATGGTATGTTTTGGCAAGTAGTTAATGGAATAGAAATATGCAATGTTGTAACATCCCTTACCCGTGTCTGACGCCGGGACAAGGTACGAGGCATTATCAGACTTAAGCATACACATACATGAAAAATTGGGCTATAAATTTTTTTTAATACAACTTCATTCATACATACACAATTTGTCCCTAATATGGCCTACAAGGCCCAAAACAACCATCGAAAAAGATTCGGGACTAAATCGAGGACTTTACAAAAGTTTGGAAAATTTTCCCATTACAGAGCCACACGTCCGTGTGAAACAGGGGACACACCCGTGTCCTCCAGTTGTGTGACTCTCTGACTATGACGTCAGCACCAATTTAGGGTCACATGACCACATCACATGCCCGTGTCGTCAGACCGTGTGGTTAATTAAAATCACATGAATTTTTCATAAAAAGGTGCAAACTTCACACGGCTAGAGTACACACCCATATGGGTAAGTTGTGTCCCTCACACGTCCAAGACATACACCCTTGTCTTAGCCCGTATGTTTACTACTGAGCATACTAACTTGCAAAAATAGGGTGCAGGGGATACACAGCCATTCCACACGCTGTGGGACAGACTGTGTGTCACACACAGTGTAGACACATGCCCGTGTGTCTACCCGTGAGGACAATTTGAAGGCTATTTTCCAAGCCAATTGTCACCCTTAATCACTCATGTACTTAAGCATACTTCATAGCATGCAACATGACATATTGAGACACTCAATATTCAACACCATAGCACTTTCACATCTTTATAATATCATACTATTTCATATTCCCTTAATCACACCACAAACTTCATGCAAGTCAACTTAATTATCAAAGTTTCAAGTTGTACATTTATAACTATTGTCATCTTAGGTTTATTAAACCATCCTTTATCTCCTAGTATTTAATCCATACATCTTCATACATCCACCAAGCAATCATATTCCACATTATCAAGACAATATCTCATCATATATCCATCACACAACCACATAGAACATCATCAAGGTATCAACACATGCATGCATGAACAATTAGATATTACAACCCAAGAATCAATCATGAGCCATATCACATGGCTATTTCAAAATGAATCATCAACATCATAGGCTTTGACAATTTGGCCAAATAGCATGACACATACCACAAAATAACCAAGTCCCCTATGCATGTCATACTTAAAATAACAAATTCACTATACCCAATAATATTTTAATAGTGTGATCGAATACTCTGACAGCTTCCGATCCCCAAGCTAGCTTGGCAGAACTAAAAAGGATGGAAAAGAGAGGGGAGTAAGCATTTAAGCTTAGTAAGTCTACATGCAAATAATATGCAATGATAATAAACCATAATCATGCAAGACATAATAGCATAGCCACCAAGATTATTCATCATTCTAGCATTCTAGCTCAATTATCAAGTGTTCATATATACATATATATATGAATATACTTTCTCGTCACATGCCATCCTTTAACAAGGCATCACTCATGAGTATAACGTACGTACCTGTACATATCCGTAGCATATCAAATAGTTTTTCCTTTATTACCATGCCCATCTTGGGACTTTCATCGCATCAGTCATTATAATACCCGTTGAACACTCGAAATACTATTGGATACATGGAAACTTGCACATAAGTGCCACATAACATACGTAGCCGAAGCTACCTCATCTCATGCAACGCTCACAATGGAGCTACTCACGGGCTTGCTCATATAAGCTATTGATCAAGGTGTAACTACACGAGCTGCTCACAAAAGCTATCAAGTATCCGACCACTCAAGGATTACCTATCCTCCAGTAGGACACACAAGACCATTTCCCAGAACTCAATCACATGTATCGCATCCATTATGAACTCGAACCACTCAACGAGCTCGGATGCTCGCATCCACAATGAACTAGGGCCACTCAATGAGTTCGGATGCCACATATATCACGAACCTAGACCACTCAACTAGTTTGGACTTCTTAATTCCTAGTGACATGTCACTTGTATCCTAAACTATTCCTAAGGTTCAAACGAGGTTTTTCTCACTTGAACATTGCACTTCTATCGCACTTGTTCGTGACATCGTGGACAGCGACCATAATATCATTCATGCTTACAATAGTACCATTAGACATAGCATACATAATAAGCAATAAAATAATTATCACATAATATTAACACAACATAACATACCATATTGTCACATTATTTACACATGTACTTACTTCGGTACAAAAATGATGGTAATCGAGCCTAATCGTCGTATACTTTATTCTTCCCTCGATCAAGACCCGGTTCACGTTTTTCTTGATCTATAATGCCAAATTTAACTTGTTTATTAATCACGTTATGCAAATCGATCCATAATTCATGCTTTGGTATTACCTTTTTACCCCTATCTTTCTATTTATTTACGATTTAGTCTCTAGGCTCGTAAAATGAAATGCATGTATTTTCTTGGTTACCCAAGCCTAGCCGAACCTTTACTATGCTCATATCAGCCCATATTTTCCTTTACTTCACATTATTACTACTCACTTTTACACTTTTACAAACAAGTCCCTTTTTTAGGTGTTTTCACTAAAAATCACCTAGTAAAAAATGTTTATCATGCATCAAACATTCATATTCCTCCATTAATCAATAAAATACATGCATGTTACACATGGGTCAAATTTCATACATGAACCCTAGCTCAAAATGTAGCTAGAAATTGGTAGATCATGCTTCAAAGACTTCAAAAATACAAAGCACATTAAAAACGGGGCTAGGGAGCACTAGCTATGGCTATTGAGAAATTCGGCTAGCACATGGAGACGATGGACACATTTTTGCTTTGATTTTCCCTTTTTATTCTTTTCATTACCAAATGACCAAAATTCCCTTAAGGTTTTTCTTTCAAATTTTTCCTATGCATGTCCATTTTTGTCCAAAATTATAGAAATTTTTTAAAATGCTAATTAGGATCCTCTAATTCATAATCTAAAGCAATTTCATGCTTAAGAATTCTAGAATGCAAGTTTTGCATCTTATTCAATTTGGTCCCTAAAGTTCAACTAGACATTTTATGCATAAAATTTCTTCACAAAACTTTCACATAAGCATGCATTCATATCATAGACCTCATAAGAATCATATAATAATTATTTCTATCTCAAATTTGTGGTATCAAAACCACTGTTTCGATTAGGCCCTAATTCGGGATGTTACAAATGTTGTCTTGATATGTGATAGGCATATGAATGGAAAATGATTGTAGTTGAATTGGTTTAATATGTGTATAAAATGTTATGGATTGGCTGCCTATTGAGTTATAAAATGTTGCAATTTATGCTTGTGCAGGTATGTGAAAAAATAGGGTGGCAAAATGGCTTTGCAAATACCCTATTTTTGTCATCACGGGCAGAGACACGGGCGTGTGTCTCGGTCGTATTTGATACACGGTCATGGTACGCAATTGTGTGTCCCCTGGTGTTGAAATTAAAATCAAGTCAGTATGTTCCACAAGGCCTTACACACGGACGTGTAACTTGGCCATGTGACATAAGTCAGTATACCCTACAGATTTGACACAGCCTAGTACACGACTTGGCACATGGGCGTGTATGGCCATTTTTAGGGCATACGGGCTAGCCACACGGGAGTGTGCTTTGGTCGTGTGACCCAAGTCAGAGAGTTACATAGGGTCAAACATGGGCTGGGACACAGCCATGTGCTCCCATTTTGAATGTCCACACGGCCTGTGACATGAGCGTGTCTATGGCCGTGTGAGACACACGGCCTACCCACACGGGCGTCTGTCCTCTATTTTGGGAATAATTTTCAAAGTTTTGTGGAAGTTTCTTAAATTATCGATTTAGTCCCAAATCATTTCCAAAGCATGATTAAGGCCTCGTAGGCTATTATAAGGGACAAATTGTTTGAAATTGAATGATGAATATTTGAATTGAAAAAATGTTTGCTAAATGGATGTTTAATTGTTTTGTTAGTTCGGTAATACTCTATAACCATATTATGGCGTTGAATATGGGTGAGGGGTGTTATATCCATTGAAAATACTGAAATGGAAATGGGAGAAAGTTACCATGAATTTTATATCGGGATTATCCCTATCTATGAAAAAGAAAGATACTATTTGAGTAATTGTCGATTGTCTAACGAAGCCTATACATTCCATCCTGGTATGAGTGGATTTCACATTTGATAGATTGCTTAAATTAACTATTTTTGAGATTGTCAGATTATATGATGTGCTAACTTCTGTTATTTCTGATAGAGATCTACAGTTCATATTCTAATTCTGAAACAAGTTACAAGAAACTCTGGGTATACATTTTAGTACCGTATTTCATTTTCAGATGAATGGTCAATCTAAACATATGATTCAGAATTTAGAAGGTGTGCTTCAATGTTGTGTACTTGAATTTGAAGGTAACTAGGAAAAGTACTTGCCTCTGGTTGAATTTGTTTATTATAACAGTTGACAGTCAAGTACAAAATTTTTACTCTACGAGGCTTTATATGGTCACAAATGTAAAACTCCGGTGTTTGGACGGAGTTCAATGAGAAAAGATACATGTAGTAAGTTTGATTATTTGAAACCGAAGAAAGATGAAGTGATCTAAGACTGTTTAAAAGTAGTATTTGATCGTTGGAAAACCGATGTGAATCTGAAATAAAAAAAAATAGAGTTTCAGGTTGGCGACAAAATACTTTTGAAAGTTCCACCATGGAAGAAAGTTCTCCAATTTGGCAATAAAGGCAAATTAATTCTGTGGTTTAATGGGTCATATAAGATCATTGAAAAAAAATTAGACCTATTGCGTATTGATTGGTATTATTATTAGAGTTCTATAGAATTCACAATGTTTTATGTGTATATGTGCTATGACCGTATCGATCAGACCCGTCATTTGTTATTTCTCTGATAGAGATTGAAATGCAGCTTGGCATGACTTACAGTAAAAGACTAGTTGAAATTCTGGCATGTGAAGTAAAAGAAATGAAAAATGTAAAGATAGCTTTATTAAAATTTCTTTGACAATGATACAATATAAAGAAAGCTATCTGGGAACCGGATGGAAACATGAGAAAGTAATGTCTGAATCTCTTCACTGGTAAAATTTTCGAGGAAGAAAATTCCTTAAGGGAGGAGAGTTGTAACAGCCCAATTTTGGTGAAATTGGAACAATGGTTTCGGGACCAAAAATCTGAGCCGAAAATAAAATTTATTTTTTTATTACATGGTCCGTAATATGATAAACATGTCATGTGAAAATTTTGATAACAAAATTTTATCGATTATGTGCTTAATTACTAAAATGACTAAATTGTATAAAATGTAAAAGTTGAATTCTAGTAGCAATAAGGATTAAATAGCTATGGAATTCAAAACTAGAGGTCCTTATATGGCAATTAGACCATTAATAAAAAGGATGTAGATATTTTGGTGAGTTATCCATGTAAAAAAAAGGCTAAGAACTAAATTGGAAAGATGAAAAGTTATTAAATAAAAATTTAATTAAATGAAAAAAAACAATTTCATATCATCTTCGCCAAATATTTCCATGGAAACCTTAGGAGAGAGGAAGAAGATTATCAAGCTTATTTGCGTAAGTAATCAAGCCCCATTTTTAATAATTTTTATATTTATAAAATCGGGATAGTCTAATCTATCTATTTGGGGGATCAATTTGAGAAGTTATCAAAGTATGGAAAATGGGTTGTGGATATATATGCTGAAAATTAGAAATTTATGGTAGAAAATGAAAGGCTGTTGATAGATAAACAACTTTTACAAAGTGATTTTTGATGAAAACATGATTTAAGGACTAAAATGTAAAGTTAAGAAATTTGATAAAAATTCTAAATTTTTATGAATACATGTGCTGTTAATTTTGTAATGAGATTTTGGTTAGGCTTGGAATAGGGAGTAAATTGCACAATTTTCACTTTACGATCCTAGGGACAAAATTAGAATTTATAGAAAAGTTAGGGGCAAAATGGTAATTTTGCCTAGGACGTAAATTTAGTCCACCTAAATATGAAATATGATAAATTGATGTTAAATTTACTCGTATAGATCTAGATAGACCAAAATCGGAGCTAGAATGAGGAAAGGAGAAAAATGTCGGATTAGTATATTTATGTACACGAACATTTGTCGAGGTAAGTTCGTGTAACTAAATTGTGTTAATTTACATGCTTGCATTGATTGTGTTTATGTAAATTGTATAAATGTCATAAATATGTGAAATGATTACATATCCGATAAGCCCGATAAATAAAAGTGTTTAAATTAAATGATAATACCCGATAGATAATAAAGGATAAACGATGAGAATGTTACTTATATGCTTGAAATGAATGTGGAATGTGTTTATTTGAATTATATGAATGTTGTAGATGTATGAAATAATCACATGCCCAATAATGCTTGAGAAAAATGTTTAAATCCTGATTGAATAAAATGAAAAATCGATGGATATGTGATTTCCCGAAATGAATGAGGTCCTGCATTTGTTGTTGATGGGATTTAGCTCGGACGAGTAATCCTATTGACCTTATTACAGAAAAGGATTTAGCTTAGACGGGTAATCTTGATATGAGTCCTCTCGAGTACATGTTATAGATTGGATTTAGCCTGGACGGGTAATCCAGATCAAGCTCCTTAGAGCATATGTCATGAAAAGGATTTAGCCTGGACTGGTAATCCTGTTGTATACATGTGTGGCTCAAGAGTGTACTCTCTGATATAGTACCTTAAGGGTATTATTGGACATGATTTGACAGATCTTGATTCATACATCTCGAGTGTATTACCTGCGTATCCATTGATATTCCAAATAAATTCAAGGGTGATAATTCCAGACATGAGAAGATATGAATGATAAAATGAGCTATTACACGTATCTATTTGAAATACAAGAAAATAATGATACTTGACAAATGATATATGAAAACATGAGATGATGATATTTGTACATGGCCTTTATTTAATGAATATATGTTCATTCTTGATAATAGACTTGTACACCTCGAGTGTACTAATAGTGACCCTAATATTTCGAGTAATATGAGTAAAGTTCTGATACGAAATGATCTGAACTTGAAATAAACTATTATGAAATTATACTTGAAATAATAAGATGAATTATGCATGTTGAATGAATGCATGTTTTGGAAAGCATATGTGCACGGAAACTAGATTATTGTTGAACCCATATATGTTTGTGATGTTATTATGGAATATATGACTAACAAGGGCAATGAGGAAATGTGTAGGGCTTGAGGGCAAAATGATTGAATATGCCTTACATAGTTACCTCAAAATAGGATGAATGGTAAGTTAAGTACCATGTTATACGAACTACTAAGCATTATATGCTTACTTAGTTTCATTTCCCTGTTTTAGAGTAAATCGGAAGCTCGTTGGATTGGAAGCTTGGAGGAGATCAATCACACTATCCATCGGCCCATGTCGGTACAATATGGTAAATCAATTATGGTTGTCATGACATGTATAGGTTATATTGGCCACATTGGCATGTAAATGTAAATGATGCTTGTAATCTAGCCATTGGAATGTCTAGTAATGGTTTGTTTGATATACTTGTAATGTCATACTACGGTAGCTACATATATGTTAAGTAGTTGATCAAATTATGCCTAACATGTGGACAAGGCTAAGGTAAAGTTATAAATATGTATGCATGTAATGATATGCCTTGTTGAATGATGGAGTTTGCTTAATTTAAATGTTTGAATTGGTTGGTTTATGGATGTGAGCTTTAGTGCAGGACATTGATGTGGTTTTGGGTGAAAAATGAAGATAAAAATGGCTTTGTTTCATCCACACGGGCGTGTGTCTAGACTGTTTGTGACACACGGCTAGGTACATGGGCGTGTAGTTAGGCTGTCTGTCTCCTGCATCTTAATTTTGAGAAACAGAATACTCAGAATTGAGCACACGAGCAAAGACACGGGCGTGTGTCTCCATCGTGTGTGCTACACGGCATAGAACATGGGCGTGTGTCTTGGCTCTGTGAAACCTACACCTACTTTTTGAAATGAATTAATTTGTAACACGCCCTAACACACGGGCATGTGGCACGACCGTATGACACGGCCGTGTGTACAAGTCAGAGAGTTACACGAGGGCAAACACAGCCTCTAGCATGGGCGTGTCCCTTGGACCACATAGGCGTGTGAGCCCAGCACCTTGGAAAAATTTTAAAATGTCGCAAAAAATTCTTAGAGGTTCCAATTAAGTCCTGGCTCGACTCTAATACTCATATTGGACCTCGAGGGTCCATTTAAGGGACGTTATGAATGATTTCGAAATTTGAATAGTAACTTGCATGATTTATCTGTAAATGTTTCTAAAAGTTTCGATAATACACTGAAACCCTGTTCTAACAATTGATACGGGTTAGGGGTGTTACATTTACATAGCCTCTTCTATGTCATGACGATGCCACGTCACTTTCACTAATGGCACTTGTTAATTTCTCAATTCTTTGACTTCCCGAGCTAAAATCTTAATCAATTCTGCACCATATGTCAAATTAGGTTGTAACTTTATTTTCTCGGGGTTTAACACATGAGAGGGATCAGATGTGACAGCCCTAAATTGACCCTAGTCGGAAAGTGGTTTCGGGACCGCTAAACCGAGTCACCGAAGTATTTGAATATGATATTTATTGTCTAAAATAAGTGAATATGAATGTGTGAAAGTTTTAAGCTTCGATTTAGTCGATTGCATGTGAATTTAGTTAATAGGACTTATGTGTGACACTTTTGGAATGTGATAGGTTAATCTATAAGGATCTATTAATGCATGTTTTAAAAATGATGGGTTTGCATGTCAAATTTCCATTTATAATAAGTAGTGGCTGGCCATGGTATGGGCTATTAATAATAATATGTATTTTTTATTGACATTTGTGGTTACAAAATAAAATAATGGATTAAGAATAATAAAACATGAGGTGAGTGGGAGGAGAAACCAAAGTTGTTTCATCCTTGCTCCTCATTGCCGTAACTAGAAGAGAAAAAGCTTGGAGAAATTCAGCTATGGTGGTTAGCTAAATCAAGGTAAGTTCTAGGATGATTCTTGGATTTTTAGCATTTTTTTGAGTTAGTCATTAAGTTCTTTGCTTAAACCATGACCAAATTTAAAATGGTGTGGTGTCTTGAGCATTCGGCCATGGTAGGAAATGGAAGAGATATATGGTTGTTTTCATGTTTAATGAATAAGTTACAAATGGTTGTTAATTAAGATAGTTTAAGGTATTTGTAAGTAGTTTGAATAAATGAACAATAATAATAATAAATCATCTAGTGAATTGGCGTAATTGCCGAATTTGAACAAGGAAGTTATTGAGTAATGTTTGTATTTTAAGTGATAGAATAGAGTGAATGCTTGGAATGTGATATGTATGAATTATAAGTTGGATTAAAGGCTGTTATATTGCCTTATCATTTTCGGAAATGTGCTTTGTCAAAGAAATTGAGGGTTGATGTTTAAGTGAGGTAAGTATAGGTATATTCGGCTTGTAGTTTTATAAATGTGATACGAGTATTTTGTTTTGTAAATGAGTAGTAAGTATGTTAAGAATGGTTCTTGTATGTATACGTATATGCAATGATGTTTAAGTACGAATGTATTTGGATGGGTGTGCTTATAAGTATAACTTGAGACAAAATGGTATTTAGTCAATACAAATAACCATATTTGTAGAATGTATTAAATATATAATCGGCCTTAACATAGATATGCATATATCTATAAAAATTGTTAATGCCTAAGTAAGATGTTGGGTTGTGCATGACTAGAGAAAATATATATATGCGTATGGTGTTTGATAGTTAGCCATTAAGTCATATGTACCTCAACCTTATAATATACATGTATTATATTAAATCGCCTATTTGATTTGAAATTAAATGAATTCAATTGTTTTAATTAAGCTCAAGAGCAAAGAGGATCTAGATCTGATAAGGGAAAGGAAAAAGTAATCGAATAGCCGTTGAAGTCGTTCGACAACATCCGAGGTAAGTCTTCGAGTAATGGAACTTAGTTTATGATTTGATTGAGTCATGACATATAAGCATAACAAATAAACAATGATATAATGATTCTACTTGAATTATATATTGAGGTAATTGGTTCATACTTATGACGGGCAGCCGAATGCGTATAGAGATCATGTTATAAAGCAAATCAAAATCATGCCCTTTGTATGTGGCTATTGAGCCGAAAATGGTAATGGTTGATAAGTGTCTTGTGTTTGAGTTCTAGTAATGAAAATGAAATATAGATGTGTTATGATTTATTGATATATGTGCATGATTATTCGGATGATAACCGGACTAAGATCCAAAGGCATTTGTGCGAGTTACTATATCCGGGCTAAGTCTCGAAGGCATTTGTGCGAGTTACTATATCCGGGCTAAGTTCCGAAGGCATTTGTGCGAGTTACTATATCCGGGCTAAGTCCCGAAGGCATTTGTGCAAGTTGTTATATCCAGCTAAATCCCGAAGGTACTTGGGTTTGGAAATGAGTGATCTTGCTATAATAATTTCAATTAATACGCTCATAAAATCCAAACGATAAGGTATGTTTCGTATATGCATCGGAAAGTTGATTCCTTTTAAATAGTATTCGCTCAATTGATTAACAAACTTCCGGCCTTAGTTAGGTTTGATCCCCGGTGTATGAATATACTAGTTGAAGCGTGAAGTAAGTATGATTTTGGGAATATGCGTATATGCAATTATTCATTTAGTCATATGAACACTATACTTTAGTCGTAAATAATTTCATTACCTAAACTTACTAAGCATTAAAATGCTTATTCTGTTGCTTTGATTCTCTGTTTTATAGATTTTATTCGTCAGCTATCGGACTCGGGAGTGTCAAAGTCGAAGTCGTCCACACTATCAAAGCCCTTTTGGTACTCTTTTAGTTGAACTTTGATAATGGCATGTATAGGACTGACCTTTGTTGTTAATCAAGTACCTTTTGGTAATGTATATATTCGGATAGCCATGCGAAAATGGCTTATACATATTTTGAGCATAGCATTATAATCATTTTGTATATTGTTCATTGAGTGGTATGGAAATTCTTGGTAATTATTAGCCATTGGAATGGTTAATCACAATCATTTTGGTGCTATGTATGACAAATGACTAGTTGACTCATGGAAAACTATGAAATAGGTGAAATTTACTTTAAACTAGATGCTGACAGCAGCAGTGTTGTAAGTTTGAAAAATCACTAAAAATAGTAGGAATGGAATTAAATAGTGAATAAATTATGTAATCGAATCTTGATGAGTCTATTTTCATATGAAAGAAACGAAACGACCATATGAGCCGTATTTTATGAGATGTTTAAGTTTTCGTGAAATAGGGCCAGGGCATTTTCTGGACCCCCTGTTCTGATTTTGAAAATTCACCATAAATTAACCAGAGACAATTAGAAGTCATGCTTTATATGTATGGATTCCTTTTTGAGTCTAGTTTCATTAGAAACAAACGGAATAACTATTGAAGCTCTGTACAGGGAGATATCTGAGTCGTAATACATGAAGGTCAGAGTAGTCGAACCCTGAAATAGGGGAGACTTTAACTAATAAAATTTACTAATTGGCTCAACCAAAAATTCTAGAAAAAATTTGTGAATGGAAATATGAGTCTAGTTTCAGGAAAAATTTACGGAATCAATTTTCGAGTTTTGGAACTCGAGATATGATTTTTAAAGTAACTGTGATGCAGTTAGCCAGCTTGTCTGGAAATTTTTAAATGAACTGTGTAAGTAAATGAATTAAGTCCGTTAACACCTCGTGTTCGACTCCGGCAACGGTCTCGGGTACGGGGCGTTACAATTTTATTGGTATCAGAGCTACGGTTTAGTCGATTCTAGGACTACCGTAATACGTTCGGGTCAAGCTATGCATGCCATTATGTGTTTATTTGATAGTGTGGTGATTTCTGACAGTTAAAAATGTGTTTACTTATAGAAATGGATCCCGATCCCAACCGAGCGGTAGCTGATGATCTTGAGAGTGTAGCGCCTTCTCCCGCGCAAGGGACAGCGCCGGTGGACTCTCAACCTATTGCTTGTAATCAGAATGATGAAACTAGACAGGCTTTTTATAGCGTGATGAATGATTGGTTCAATCAGTATATTCGAACTAATACGGCTGCTCCACAACCCCCATTCCCGACTAATACAACCCCTACACCTGCGATACCACCGGTAACTGACCAAATAAGGTTAAATAAGCCCCCAGTTGACAGAATCTGAAAACACGGGGCTACTGAGTTTAAAGCTACAGACAGCGACGATGCCGAGCAAGCTGAATTTTGGTTGGACAACACTATTCGGGTACTTGATGAACTATCTTGCACACCCGATGAATGCCTAAAGTGTACTATCTCCTTGCTACGTGATTCTGCCTACTATTGGTGGAATACGTTGATTTCTGTTGTGCCCAGAGAGCAAGTAACTTGGGAGTTTTTCCAAACCGAGTTTCGAAAAAAGTATATCAGCCAGAGATTCATTGACCAAAAACGGAAAGAATTTCTTGAACTTAAACAAGGTTCCATGTCGGTTACTGACTATGAACGAAAGTTTGTAAGGCTTAGCCGGTACGCTCGAGAATGCATTTCTTCAGAAGCTGTAATGTGTAAACGTTTCGAAGATGGACTGATCGAAGATATAAAACTGTATGTTGGCATTTTAGAAATCAGAGAATTTGTGGTACTTGTCGAGCGAGCTTGCAAAGCCGAAGAGCTCAGTAAGGAGAAAAGAAAAGCTAGTATGGGAGCAAAGGAGTTTCGTAAGAGATCTTTGGGAAAGCCCTTTCAATAGTCTTCGAAGAAAGTTAGAGATGATTTAGGTCGGTCTAAAGGCACTTCGGGCTTTTCTAGACAAGATCGTGATCGACCCCCTGTGAGTACACGAGTCACTTCGGTTGCCAGTGTTGGAAATGATCGTCGAGACAGAACAGAGTGCCAGTATTGTGGTAAATGGCATTCGGGGAGTTGTAGATTCCATGACCGCTCCTGTTATAAGTGTGGATCAGCTGACCACTTTATTAAAGATTGCCCGAGATTGTCTGAACAGAATGTAAATCAGAGTGGGAAACCGGGTGCTACTACTGCTCGAGGTAGACCGTCCAGAAATACGGGAAATCCTAGTGGCGGTCAGAGAGGATCTAGAGACGCTACAACCAGATATGAGGCTCGTGCTCCTGCTAGAGCTTATGCTATACGTGCACGAGAGGATGCTTCTGTAACACCCCGAACCCGAGACCGACACCGGAGTCGAACACGAGATGTTAACAGACTTTAAACCCTTTATAAAAATATTTCTCAGACACTGCCAATCTGCGTACTAGTCGCTTTAAAAATCATATCTTGAGTTTCACAACTCGAAAATCAGTTTCGTGATTTTTCTCTGAAACTAGACTCATATGCCCATCTACATATTTTTTTCTAGAATTTTTGGTCGGGCCAATTAGTACAGTTTATTAGTCAAAATCTCCCATGTTACAGGGATCGACTACACTGACCTTTGCGCATTACGACCTGGATATCTCCCTGCACAGAGCTTCAATACTGATGCCGTTTGTTTCTATAGAAACTAGACTCAGAGAGGAATCTATCCATATATGGTATGACTCCTAATTGTCTCTGGTTAATTTATAATGAATTTCCAAAGTCGGAACAGGGAATCCAGAAACCGTTCTGGCCCTGTCTCACGAGAACCTGAATATCTCTTAACATACTGTCCATATGATCTTTTCGTTTCTTCTATATGAAAATAGACTCATCGAGCTTCGAATGCATAATTTATTCATCAATTAATTCCACTCCTAATATTTTTAGTGATTTTTCAATCTCACGTCACTGCTGCTTCCAGCATCTGTTACGAAAGCAACTATGCCCATTTCGTGATTTCTCCTTGATCTAACTAGTAATTCGTCATACATATCACAAATTATGATCATGACTAGCCATGCCAAAGGCTAATCATTGTCAAACATCCCCCTACTACACTATTGCCATATCATGAATTTTAACACCAAAATAATCAACCATGACATATGGCATAAAAAGGTCGAATTATCAAGATTTACGACCTATCGTTATGAAACCAAACCCAACCGAACATTTATGCCATTTTCGCATGGCTAAAAGTTTACATACCAAAGTTCAAACACAACATAATAGCCTATACATGCCGAAATGTTCTCCTAAGCCGACTAAGAAGAAAGTACCAAAACTTGCTAGCCGGTGTGATGACTTCGACGACGGCACGATCACGCAAAAAGAGACGAGTCCAAGAAACCTAGAATAGGTGACAAGCAAACACCGAATGAGTATATAACTCAGTAAGCCATAAGCATTCCACAACCATCCATTAATAAAATTATCACAACAGGAAACAATGAAATGAGGTTAAGTACTCCATCCATACCAAACTATACCATAGTTCCTTAAACCCTATGGTTCAATCTCATACCAAGTCCTACATTGGCCTTTCATACATCATTTTATTTTCGTTATAATCATACAATTAAACGAACTTTCACCTATTCCACAATGAACCTTATGTACGTGACTTCAACTATAATCGTCACATAGGTTCAAAACTTACCAAGCTCAACTCCAAATATAAACATAGCGCCTATTAGCCATGAACTCAAGGTACTTACCTTTTCCGCTGTCCAAAATTGACTCGGTAAAGTCACACCCTTCATGTAAATAATTTATAGAAAATATATATTGGGTTCGCACACATAGTGCTTAATAATCAACCGCGCACACTTAGTGCCATGCACTTTAAACTCACACACTTAGTGCCATGCATTTCAAGTTCGCACACTTACCTTTTCCGCTGTCCAAAATCGACTCGGAAAGGTCGCACCCTTAATGTAAATAATTTATAGAAAATATATATTGGGTTCGCACACATAGTGCTTAATAATCAACCACGCACACTTAGTGCCATGTACTTTAAACTCGCACACTTAGTGCTGTACAATTTAAACCCGCACACTTAGTGCCAATCTCATGACCGTGAACACTTATTGCCCGCACACTTAGTGCCGAAAACCAGCCACTCAATAGGCTTCACTTCCTTTTTACATTCGACAAATTTCATCTCTACTTACATATACATTTGTATACATTTCATCTCATTAAACACAATGGTATAGGTATTACGATCCTTTAAATCAATACCAAAGATATGCTTAATGACTTACTTGTGTTGGGTAAGATGGTTCCAACTCGGCTACTCGATGATCTTTTCTTTGCCTTTGCTCGATTCTCCTCCTTTAACTCCTTGAGCTTAATCAATAAATCAACTAGTTTAACCGCCTTGCTAAATATTTACAATCCAATTACACATGCATATGTATGTTAGTATATTCGGCAATCACCCTTACTAATCACCCACTTGATCAATTATGGAGAATCAAAGTTAATATCACAATGTGTACCCTATATGGCCCATTATACATAATCAAATTTAACATCATCTATATATATTTACTCATATGGCCGAATATACCTAATCATACATACACCTAACCAAAAATAATTTCTAAAATCTTTATATCATTTATACACTAGTAAAGCATCCTCTCCCTTTCCATCAATTTAGCACATGCATTACTCATTAACCTACAAAAATTATATTCGGCCTTAGCACACAACTTGCTAGCCGATTCTTCCCCATCTAGCAACCAATGCACATATGTGCTCACTCAAAAATGCTAAAAAAAAGAGATTCAAGAATCATCAATCCACCATCACATGCATCATTAACAAGCTTCATATTTAGCACGCAATGGCATTAACACAAACTCCACCTAGGCCGAATCTTAACTCATCTTCATGCCTCATCACCACAACATCAAACATCAAAATACCAACCAAGAATGTAACATGCATGGCCGAATTACATCTCCATCATTTAACAAAGTTTGAACCATGGCTAGGTAGATTTCAAACTTACAACTTAAAATATACATGAATCTCAAAGAATAATATCAAACATACCTCAATCTAGTTACATGCATGGCCAAACTTCCTCCTAATTCTCTTCCAAACCAAACATGAAGCAAGAACTCCTTCCTCCTCCCTTAGAATTTTCGGTCAAAAGAGGATGAAAAGGATGAACAAGTTTTTCTTTTCCTTTCTTTAGCTCACGGCAATGGGGGGGGGAAACAACCACTCATTTTTTGTTTTTCCTTTCTTTATTACCCATACTCCTTATTTTATTTTTTTCCTACATACCTCACTAGGCCAACATGTTCCCAACATGTTTCCACCCATAGCATGGCCAACCACTAGCTCAAATTTTGGGTAATTTGACATGCAAACCCATCATTTTCACAACATGCATTAATAAACCATTTTAAATTAGCCTATCATATTTTCACCATGTCTCATATCGATCCCTATTTAATAATTTCTCATGCAATTGGCAAAATTGGAGAATGAAACTTCCACATACTCATGTACACACATAATAAGCATAGAATATGGAAATTAATTATTTTTATGACTCGGTTTTGTGGTCCCGAAACCACTTCCCGACTAGGGTCAATTTTGGGTTGTTACAGCTTCCACGCCAGATGTTATTACCAGTACTTTCACTCTCTTTGATACTAATGTGATTGCTTTGATTGACCCTGGTTCTACTCATTCATATGTATGTGAGACCTTAGCATCCAGTAAGACTTTAACTGTTGAGTCTACTGAGTTCGTAATTCGAGTGTCGAATCCCTTGGGTCGTTATGTGCTTGTCGATAAGGTGTGTAAGAAATGCCCCTAGTAATCAGAGGTTCCTGCTTTCCGGCCGATTTGATGCTTTTACCGTTTGATGAATTTGATGTTATTCTCGGTTTGGATTGGTTGACCGTGCATGATGCAGTTGTGAATTGCAAAAGTAAGACTATTGATTTGAGGTGTGCAAATAATGAGATAATCCGAATTGAGTCTACTGTTTTGAATGGATTGCCAACAATAATATCCTCGATGTTAGCTCAAAAATATGTGAGAAAGGGGTGTGAAGCGTATCTTGCATACGTACTTGAGAATAAAGAATCAGAAAAGAAACTTGAATCGGTACCAGTGGTTTGTGAATATCTGGATGTTTTTCCCGAAGAATTACCGGGGTTACCACCTGTCCGGGAGGTAGAGTTTGGCATCGAACTTGTACCTGGGACTACACCGATTTCGATAGCTCCATATCGTATGGCACCAACGGAATTAAAGGAATTGAAAGCTCAGTTGCAAGAGTTGATGGATAGAGGTTTCGCTCGACCAAGTTTCTCACCTTGGGTGCACTAGTATTGTTTGTGAAAAAGGACGGAACCATGAGGTTGTGCATCGACTATCGTCAGCTGAATAAAGTGACAATAAAGAATAAATATCCGTTACCGCGTATTGATGATTTGTTTGATCAAATAAAGGGAGCCTCAGTGTTTTCAAAGATAGATTTGAGATCGGGCTTTTATCAGTTGCGAATTCGAGATTCGGATATACCCAAAACTGCTTTCAGAACGAGATACGGTCACTACGAGTTCTTAGTGATGCCGTTTGGGCTCACTAATGCCCCTGCGGTATTTATGGATTTGATGAATCGGATCTTCAGATCGTTTTTGGATTAGTTTGTAGTTGTGTTTATTGATGACATTTTGGTCTATTCAAGAGATGAAACCGAACAAGCTGAGCACCTGAGATTAGTGTTGCAGATTTTACGGGATAAGCAGTTATATGCCAAGTTCTGTAAATGTGAGTTCTGGTTGAGAGAAGTTAGTTTTTTGGGTCATGTGGTATCTGCATCGGGTATTCGAGTTGATCCGAGCAAAATTTTAGCCATACTTAACTGGAAGCCTCCGAGAAATATTACTGAGGTTCGGAGCTTTTTGGAACTTGCCGGTTACTACAGACGGTTCGTAAAGGGTTTCTCGATGATAGCCACACCAATGACGAAACTACTTCAGAAAGATGTTAACTTTGAATGGACAGAAAAATGTCAGAAAAGTTTCGATCAACTAAAAGCTTATTTGACTGAAGCTCCAGTACTAGTGCAACCTGAATCAGGCAAAGAGTTTTTCATTTACAGCGACGCATCCTTACTTGGGTTGGGTTGTGTATTGATGCAAGAAGGTCGAGTTGTAGCTTATGCGTCGAGGCAATTGAAGCCACATGAGAAAAAATATCCAACCCATGATCTCGAATTAGCTGCCATCGTTTTCGCTTTGAAAATATGGCGACATTACTTATTTGGTGAGAGGTGCCATGTATTTTTGGATCACAAAAGTCTCAAATATTTGATGACTCAAAGAGATTTGAATCTGCGACAAAGACGTTGGCTTGAGTTGTTAAAAGATTATGAGCTTGTCATTGACTATCACCTGGGAAAGGCTAATGTGGTTGCGGATGCTTTAAGTCGTAAATCACTGTTTGCTTTACGAGCGATGAATGCATACTTGTCTGTTCTATCCGACAATGTGTTAGTAGCAGAATTAAAGGCCAAACCCTTGTTGATTCATCAAATTCGTGAAGCTCAGAAAGTTGATGATGAATTGGTTGCAAAACGGGCTGAATGTGTTTCGAGTATGGAATCAGAGTTTCAAATTGATGATGACGATTGTTTGAGGCTCGAAAGTCGTTTGTGTGTTCCAAGAAATTCAGAACTTATTTCGATGATTCTGAACGAAGCTCATTGTAGCCGAATGTTGATTCACCCGGGGAGTACGAAAATGTACAACGATCTGAGACGTCAGTTTTGGTGGCATGGTATGAAACGAGACATTTCTGATTTTGTTTCGAAGTGTTTAATTTGTCAACAAGTGAAAGCGGAACATCAAGTGCCTACAGGTTTACTTCAGCCAATCATGATACCTGAATGGAAATGGGATCGAGTCACGATGGATTTTGTATCTGGGATGCCAGTGTCGGCAAGTAAGAAAGATGCGATTTGGGTTGTTGTTGATAGACTGACTAAGTCGGCTCACTTTATCCCCGTACGTACGGATTTTTCATTGGATAAACTAGCTGAATTGTATGTTTCTCAAATTGTAAGATTACACGGGGTACCTATTTCTATTGTGTCGGATAGAGATCCGAGATTCACCTCGCGATTTTGGAAGAAATTGCAAGAAGCTTTGGGTACCAAGTTGTATTTTAGTACCGCTTTTCATCCACAGACTGATGGTCAATCCGAGTGGATAATTCAGATACTCGAGGATATGTTGAGATGTTGCATCCTTGAGTTTAGTGGTTCATGGGAGCGGTATTTACCTTTGATTGAATTCGCTTACAACAATAGTTTTCAATCAAGTATTAAGATGGCACCTTACGAGGCTTTGTACGGTCGTAAATGCCGTACACCATTGTTTTGGACTGAACTCGGTGAAAGTAAAATTTTCAGAGTTGATTTGATTAAAGATGCTGAGCAGAAAGTAAAAATAATTCGTGAAAGTCTGAAGGCAGCATCAGATCATCAGAAGTCGTACGCGGATTTAAAACGAAGAGATATTGAGTATCAGGTGGGATACAAGGTGTTTCTTAAAGTTTCACCTTAGAAAAAGATACTCAGATTTGGCCGTAAGGGCAAGCTGAGTCCGAGGTTCATAGGGCCGTATGAAATATCCGAACGAGTTGGTCCAGCGGCATATAGATTGATTTTACCCCCTGATCTCGAGAAGATTCACAACATTTTTCATGTTTCGATGCTGTGACATTACAGATCTGATCCTTCGTACATAATAAATCCCTCCGTGGTCGAAATTCAAGCCGATATGAGTTATGAAGAAGAACCGATTCGTATCCTAGCTCGTGAAATGAAAGAGTTGCGAAACAAAAGGGTTCCGTTAGTAAAGGTGTTATGGCTCAAACACGGGATCAAAGAAGCTACTTGGGAAACCGAGAACTCTATGAAAGAACGATACCAAACCTATTTACCGGTAAGATTTTCGGGGACGAAAATTTCTTAAGTGGGGGAGAGTTGTGACAGCCCTAAATTGACCCTGGTCGGAAAGTGGTTTCGGGACCGCTAAATCGAGTCACCGAAGTATTTGAATATGATATTTATTGTCTAAAATATGTGAATATGAATGTGTGAAAGTTTTAAGCTTCGATTTAGTCGATTGCATGTGAATTTAGTTAATAGGACTTACGTGTGACACTTTAGAAATGTGATAGGTTAATCTATAAGGATCTATTAATGCATGTTTTAAAAATGATGGGTTTGCATGTCAAATTTCCATTTATAATAAGTAGTGGCCGGCCATGGTATGGGCTATTAATGATAATATGTATTTTTTATTGACATTTGTGGTTACAAAATAAAATAATGGATTAAGAATAATAAAACATGAGGTGAGTGGGAGGAGAAACCAAAGTTGTTTCATCCTTGCTCCTCATTGCCGTAACTAGAAGAGAAAAAGCTTGGAGAAATTCAGCTATGGTGGTTAGCTATATCAAGGTAAGTTCTAGGATGATTCTTGGATTTTTATCATTTTTTTGAGTTAGTCATTAAGTTCTTTGCTTAAACCATGACCAAATTTAAAATGGTGTGGTGTCTTGAGCATTCGGCCATGGTAGGAAATGGAAGAGATATATGGTTGTTTTCATGTTTAATGAATAAGTTACAAATGGTTGTTAATTAAGATAGTTTAAGGTATTTGTAAGTAGTTTGAATAAATGAACAATAATAATAATAAATCATCTAGTGAATTGGTGTAATTGCCGAATTTGAACTAGGAAGTTATTGAGTAATGTTTGTATTTTAAGTGATAGAATAGAGTGAATGCTTGGAATGTGATATGTATGAATTATAAGTTGGATTAAAGGCTGTTATATTGCCTTATCATTTTCGGAAATGTGCTTTGTCAAAGAAATTGAGGGTTGATGTTTAAGTGAGGTAAGTATAGGTATATTCGGCTTGTAGTTTTATAAATGTGATACGAGTATTTTGTTTTGTGAATGAGTAGTAAGTATGTTAAGAATGGTTCTTGTATGTATACGTATATGCAATGATGTTTAAGTACGAATGTATTTGGATGGATGTGCTTATAAGTATAACTTGAGACAAAATGGTATTTAGTCAATACAAATAACCATATTTGTAGAATGTATTAAATATATAATCGGCCTTAACATAGATATGCATATATCTATAAAAATTGTTAATGCCTAAGTAAGATGTTGGGTTGTGCATGACTAGAGAAAATATATATATATGCGTATGGTGTTTGATAGTTAGCCATTAAGTCATATGTACCTCAACCTTATAATATACATGTATTATATTAAATCGCCTATTTGATTTGAAATTAAATGAATTCAATTGTTTTAAATTAAGCTCAAGAGCAAAGAGGATCTAGATCTGATAAGGGAAAGGAAAAAGTAATCGAATAGCCGTTGAAGTCGTTCGAAAACATCCGAGGTAAGTCTTCGAGTAATGGAACTTAGTTTATGATTTGATTAAGTTATGACATATAAGCATAACAAATAAACGGTGATATAATGATTCTACTTGAATTATATATTGAGGTAATTGGTTCATACTTATGACGGGTAGCCGAATGCGTATAGAGATCATGTTATAAAGCAAATCAAAATCATGCCCTTTGTATGTGGCTATTGAGCCGAAAATGGTAATGGTTGATAAGTGTCTTATGTTTGAGTTCTAGTAATGAAAATGAAATATAGATGTGTTATGATTTATTGATATATGTGCATGATTATTCGGATGATAACCGGACTAAGATCCGAAGGCATTTGTGCGAGTTACTATATCCGGGCTAAGTCCCGAAGGCATTTGTGCGAGTTACTATATCCGGGCTAAGTTCCGAAGGCATTTGTGCGAGTTACTATATCCGGGCTAAGTCCCGAAGGCATTTGTGCAAGTTGCTATATCCGGCTAAATCCCGAAGGTACTTGGGTTTGGAAATGAGTGATCTTGCTTTAATAATTTCAATTAATATGCTCATAAAATCCAAACGATATGGTATGTTTCGTATATGCATCGGAAAGTTGATTCCTTTTAAATAGTATTCGCTCAATTGATTAACAAACTTCCGGCCCTAGTTAGGTTTGATCCCCTGTGTATGAAATACTGGTTGAAGCGTGAAGTAAGTATGATTTTGGGAATATGCGTATATGCAATTATTCATTTAGTCATATGAACACTATACTTTAGTCGTAAATAATTTCATTACCTAAACTTACTAAGCATTAAAATGCTTATTCTGTTGCTTTGATTCTCTGTTTTATAGATTTTGTTCGTCAGCTATCGGACTCGGGAGTGTCAAAGTCCAAGTCGTCCACACTATCAAAGCCCTTTTGGTACTCTTTTAGTTGAACTTTGATAATGGCATGTATAGGACTGACCTTTGTTGTTAATCAAGTACCTTTTGGTAATGTATATATTCGGATAGCCATGCGAAAATGGCTTATACATATTTTGAGCATAGCATTATAATCATTTTGTATATTGTTCATTGAGTGGTATGGAAATGCTTGGTAATGATTAGCCATTGGAATGGTTAATCACAATCATTTTGGTGCTATGTATGACAAATGACTAGTTGACTCATGGAAAACTATGAAATAGGTGAAATTTACCTTAAACTAGATGCTGACAGCAGCGGTGTTGTAAGTTAGAAAAATCACTAAAAATAGTAGGAATGGAATTAAATAGTGAATAAATTATGTAATCTAATCTTGATGAGTCTATTTTCATATGAAAGAAACGAAACGACCATATGAGCTGTATTTTATGAGATGTTTAAGTTTTCGTGAAACAGGGCCAGGGCGTTTTCTGGACCCCCTATTCTGATTTTGAAAATTCACCATAAATTAACCAGAGATAATTAGAAGTCATGATTTATATGTATGGATTCCTTTTTGAGTCTAGTTTCATTACAAACAAACAGCATAAGTATTGAACTCTGTACAGGGAGATATCTAAGTCGTAATGCATGAAGGTCAGAGTAGTCGAACCCTGAAATAGAGGATACTTTAACTAATAAACTGTACTAATTGGCTCAACCAAAAATTCTATAAAAATATTTTTGGATGGACATATGAGTCTAGTTTCAGGAAAAACTTACGGAATTGGTTTTCGAGTTTTTGAACTCGAGATATGATTTTTAAAGTAACTGTGATGCAGTTAGCCAGCTTGTCTGGAAATTTTTAAATGAACTGTGTAAGTAAATGAATTAAGTCCGTTAACACCTCGTGTTCGACTCCGGCAACGGTCTCGGGTACGGGGCGTTACATCAGATCTTTATATTCATAGCATCGATACATAAAAGACATTATGAATCTTATCTAATTATGGCGGAAGAGCAAACTAGTAAGCTACAAATCCAGTTCTCTTGTGAATTTCATACGATCTAATAAATCTCAGATTGAGGTTTTTGTTCCTGCCAAAATAGAACCTTTTTTCCATCGCAAAACTTTCAAAAAGACTTTATCGCCAATCTCGATTTTATTATCTTTTCTTTTCAAGTCAACATAGGATCTCTATTGGTCGGAAGCAACTTTCAAACAGTCTCAAAAATGCGAACATTCTCTTCTGTCTCACGCATCAAATTTGTTTCTGCCAACTTTCTTTCACTCAACTCTAACCAACATTGCACGACCATATAAATCCTCGAAAGCTGTCATTTTCATGCTCGATTGATAACTATTATTATAAGCAAACTTAACTAACGGTAAGAATCTTTTCTAGCTACCTTAAAAGTCAATCACACAACAACACAACATATCCTCAAGACAAAGTAATCATATTTGATATTGTATCTACCTAAAATGATCATTGAATGACTAATCAAAGAAAAAGGCAAATAATTACACAATTAACTAAGAAAAATATATTATTAATTACATATTTATAACAAAAATATTAACATTTTTTATGACAATTTAAATTATTGACTGAGTATTAAAATAATCTCAACTTGATCCAATAAGACATTAAGACATTTAGAATTTAATAAGAGAAAGAAAAGATTTCGATTTTATTTTTATATTTTTTTTCTAAATTTTTATATGTTTAATTATTTCATATATTTATATAAAGAGTTTATATATGATTTTTTTTATAATTTCTTGTCTTTTTTATATTTTTCATAATTCATATGATTTTTTTAGAATATATAATTCATATGTTAAGTATACATTTGATAAAAGAAAATACGGATATTTAACAAAAAAGACACTACGTGATACTATATGATTGATCACTAATTTTTTTTTTACTTGTGTTAAAAAATGAACTAAAAAATATAAAGAAAGCATACTTCAAATTTGAAAAAAAAATTTATATACCTAAATAAAAAAAACAAGTATATCTCAAAAGTCAAATTGTGAGTTGAGTATTTTTGGGCACAAATAGTTTATTTCTTTATATATTTACTTATTCTTGGAAGTTCTCCAATTATTACTTGTCACCTTATATTTTACAGGGCCAAAGGGACAGAAAAAGCTTCCACTGTCCAAATTTTCCTGTCATTATCCCAAAAGAAATTAATGTAATTTGGCCCCTCCCGAAAAGTCAAGAAACAACATAGGCAACTTCACCTCTACGATGTCCTCTATCACGCAACTTCTACGCAAGACTCAATGTTCCCCCCTTTGGCTTTTGTTCACAGGTTGGATAGAAATGTGAAATTCCTAAGCTAAATTCTAAACCAAATTACTCTTTCAAGTAGTTTTAATGGAAATCGCTAGTATTTCTAAGCCACCCACCAACTGGTTCTCCAACAAGGGTTTAAGGTTAAGCCTTCCTCGCCTTCGTTCAAGATCCAAATCCTCAAGCTCCTTGCTCCCACCATCAGTGGCTGCCACTGCACCAGCTTTACATAATAACACTAAAGAAGAAGCCCTCCGAGCGGTCTTTCGTCAGTTTGATACTGATGGAGATGGTAAGATCCCAAGCGAAGAATTCATCTCTTACTTTGCTTCCATAGGCGACAACATGTCAAAAGAGGAAGCTCAAAGGGTTATCCTAGATTTCGACAACGATGGTGATAACTTGTTGGAATTCAAGGAGTTTGTGAAGTTGATGGAGGGAGGCAATGAAGGCGATGATATCAAAAGAGCGTTCGAGACGTACGAAGTTGACAAAGGTAGTGGGTCAATTACGCCAGTGGGATTGCAGCAGATGCTTAATCGTTTAGGGGATATGAAATCGTATGAGGACTGCGTTGCTATGATTTGAGTGTTTGATCTTGATGGCAATGGAGTGCTTGACTTCCATGAATTTCAACAAATGATAAAAGGTGAACCATGTAAATTAGCTGAAGTTCCTAGAGAACGGGAATAATTACGCGCATATGTATGTACTAGGCACTAACAAGCTGATGAAAGCTGATTATGAATGTTGTATTTGTATTTTCAGAAATCTTAGTAGGTGGAGTGGTAAGAAGTCCCTAAGTAAGGTATGTGGATAAAGAAAATAATGATGAAGAGTTTTTTCGTTATTTTAGATTTTGATTTAGCTCAACTTTGAATTTAGTCGTAATTCAATGTATCTTTTTGAGATTTTATGAATGATTTTTATCAAACAAAGTAGAGAAATTATATCAACACTTGTTGGGTTAAATGGGATTAAAGTACCATGATGGCCCCTATATTAAGAGTCAGATTGTATTTTGGTCCCTCTACTAAAGAAAATGGGAAAATTAATCCATGTACGTTAGATCAAAAAGAAAACTAGTCATTCTGTTAAAAATTTTATCCATATCTACTTTTAAATACTACTCACCGTACGTCAAAATGAGGCACACGTATCACGCAGCATCACTCTCTAGTTATTTTGTTAACCACACCAGTTTTTAATAATACAAAGAGATGAATTTTTAATAGAAGGAACTAGTTTGCTCTTTGATCTAATGTATAGGGAGAAATTTGTCCATATTTTGAGTAAATGAGGCAAAATGCAATTTTACCCTTAATATAAGGACTTCTATGATACTTTTATCAATTAACTGGTAAAGAATTCAATATCTCTTAACCAATATATATGGACAAAAGAATAATATTAAGAGAGTTTTATGTGTTTAAAAGTTTAATCTTATCTTATTTTAAATTTAATTAGAATCTAATATGACAAAAAAATTAAACGGTTTTTCCACAAAAGAAATTAAACTGGACCGAAACAAATTTAAGCAAAAATTAAAAGAGAAAAAATATGGGCATAGAAAAATCTAGTATATTTCAAATTGGATTTACATTTTAATGGAACAGTGACAAAAAGAATCTTAAGGAATTTACTATAATTTGTATAACTACTAGAATTTACTATAATTTGTATAACTACTAGTTTGCTTGTAAAATATTGAACTCTTTGTTTGACCATTCAAACATCAACTTTTGAGCCACTTGATTTAGGAAAAACACACCATTCAAAAAATTAATACATGAAATATACAGTTCGAATTTTTTGAGTGTTACAGAAGTTCGGAGTTTCTTAGGTTATCTTACATTCATTGGAGGGTTTCCCCTTATTGCTGCAGCCTTAATGTAACACCTCTCACCCGTATTCAACACTAGAATAGGGTTACGGAGCATTATCGGACTTACAAAACAATTAAATATCCATTTAGTATACATTTTCTCAATTCAAGCATTCATCATTCCATCTCAAACAATTTCCATAATACGAGCCTACGAGGCCCTAAACATGCTTTGGGAATGGTTCGGGACTAAACTTATAACTTAAGAAACTTTCACAAAACTTTGAAATTTTTTCTCCAAAACAAGGGACACACGCCCGTGTGACCAGGCTGTGTGTCTCACACGGCCACCAGACACGCTCGTGTCACAAGTCGTGTGGACATTTGAAATGGAAGCACATGGCCGTGTCTTGGCCCATGTCCGACCCCGTGTAACTCTCTGACTTGGGTCACATAGCCAACACACACGCCCGTGTGCCCTAAAAATGGCCATACATGCCCATGTGTCAGGCCGTGCCAATCCTGTAGGGTATACTAGCTTATGCCACATGGCCAAGTCACACGCCCGTGTGTGAGGCCGTGTGGAGCATATTGACTTGGTTTCAAATTCAACACTAGAGGACACACGGCCGTGTACATGACCGTGTGTCACACACGGTTGAGACACACGCTCGTGTGGACAAAAATAGGCTATTTACCAAGCCAATTTGCCACCCAAATTTGCATGATACATAACTCAAATGATACCATTTCCATACACAAATATGCAGTCAAAAGTCATCAACCAATATACAAATCATACTATATCTATTTCAACCATTTCAATACTCAATTCGATGCCATTTACCTATTCAAATACCTATCAACTCAACTTGCTTTACTAGACATAACTCACATATATGTATATCATGTACCATAATTCATCTAATTCCTCATCCAAAACCAATCCAGAACAAACATATCTCAACTAAATAAATACCTTATATCATAATAAACATTTGAGTATCATAATTCAACATCAACCATATCACATGGCAATATTTATAACAAACTGCATAACTTTCATAAGCTACTTTTAATGCCCAAAATACATTTCCATCAAACACACCAAAATGCTCAAAGCCTATACATGACATATACCATATATGCACAAGTCAAAAGTACCAAAATAGATGTCTGATAGTGCGATGAAGTCCCTAATGATCCACAGATCTGAGCTAGCTTCGAAATACTATAAAACATAGAAAAATAAACAAAGTAAGCTATATAGCTTAGTAAGTTCGTATGTAAATTGAAATAATCTCATCATTCATTAACATTTCTAAATAGATAACATAAATTGCATTAAAGCATCAATCACTAAGTCAACATAAAGTTCTCAACTTCTATTAGTTCGTTATTCGATTAGTTTTACATACATACCTATACCGGTACTTATCTATTTCCCACCAATTCACTTATCAAATCATTCCGAGTTTATAAATACTTACAGTACGAGTACATTGATTTTTCGATGCCATAGTCCAACTATGGTCTTACACATACATTGCCATGGCCCTGCCATGGTCTTACATTCACGTGCCATAATCGGGTTATGGTCTTTTTATCCGATTGCCATTGCCCAGTTATGGTCTTAGTTGGCAACTCGCCTTACTTGAATCGTACATTTAATTCGAAATCATCCAAACTTTACCGATAAGATAAATAAAATCACAATACATCCATCAATTAAATAAATGCACATTTAAGTTCAATTATACGAACTTACCTCGTGTACAGAATGACAGAACAAACCGACTATTCAATTACTTTGCTATTTCCTAGATCTAAGTCAGAATTCCTCTTTTCTTGATCTATAAGTAATCAAAATCAGTTTATTTATTCCTCTATTAATTCAATTTAGTCCAAAACACACTTTAAAACACATTTACACTTTTGCCCAACATATTTCACATTTTTCACAATTTAGTTCTTATTTCACACAATCACAAATTCATGCGAATTACAAAACACTCATGCTTAGCCGAATTACCATTATACCCGTAGCAGCCCATATTTTTCATTTATTTTACACTTCAACCAAAAACTTTCAACATTTCTCAATTTAATCCCTATTTTGCATTTTCACTAAAAATCACTTAACAAAACTTGTTTAACTATAATCAAATATTCATAATCTATCATTAAACATCAAAATACTAATATATTCATCAATGGTAACATTCAAAATCTTTAACAATTTTGCAAAATAGTCTCTGGGCTAGCTAGACCTAGTTGCAACAATCTAAAAAACATAAAAATCAATTAAAACGGGACAAAATTGAACTTATATGCATGAAAGTTTGCTTGGCCGAATATCAAGCTTCTCCCATGGCTAATTTAGGTTGAATTTTCGGTGGAGTCAATGTACAAGAAAGATGATGGCTTTGTTTTTGTTATTTTACTTAATTATATTCATTAATTTACTAAATTTTAACCTTAACCATTAACATTAAAACACTTAGTAAAAGTGTCCATAAATGTCCACCATATAAATAATTGGTCTAATTACATCATAAAGACCTATACTTTAAAAACCATAGCTAATAGACACCTTTAACTAATAGAACTCTACTTTTACACTTTACGCGATATAGTCCTTTTCCCAAATTGACCATTTAAATGATAAAATTTCTTAAAGAAATTTTCACACAATCATCGTATCATGTTATAAACATTAAAACAATAATAAAATCAATATTTTGACTTCATATTTGTGGTCTCAAAACCACTATTCTGATTTGACCAAAAACGAGCTGTTACACTTAATGAAACTACTTTAGAATAATGTAGTGTTTGAATAGATGGATAAAAGGTAGAAAAGTTTTGAACAACTAAGGCAGTGTTGACGAAGGAACCTGTATTGATTCAGCCGGAACCGAGAAAAGATTCTGTAGTTTATAGCGATTCTTATTATACAAGACTCGGTTGTATGTTAATGCAATAAGGTAAAGTTGTGGTTTATGCTTCATTCACCATATCAGAATCCTTCACCTTCAACTGATAATACCCAGATCTTAAGTCAATCTTTGAGAACACTATTGCAACTCGAAACTAATCAAACAAGTCATTAATCCGAGGCAAATGATAATTATTCTTAATGGTCAGCTTATTCAACTGTCTATAATCTATACACATCTGCATCCTACCATCCTTCTTCTTCACAAATAAATTCGATGCACCTTACAAAGACACACTCGATCATATAAACCCTCTATCCAACAACTTTTGCAACTAAATCTTTAACTCTTTAAGGTCTTTTGGTTCCATACGATAGGGCGCAATGGACACCGGTGCAGTACCAGGGTAAAGCTCAATTTCAAACTCCACTTCTCATTCTAATGGTAAGCCAAGCAACTCTTTAGGAAACACGTCAGGAAAATCTCTAACGATTCAGATATCCTGAACTTTCAACTCCTTACTAACCGAGTTCATCACATAAGAAAAGTAAGTTTCACAACCTTTCTTCATCATATTTTTAGCTTTCAAAGCCGAAAAAACATTAGACAGGAATCCCGATGATTCACCACTACAATAATTTCCAACCAATCACTATTTCTCAACGTAATTCACTTCGTCTCAAACTCTACTTTAGCCTTATGTTCAGTCAATCAGTCCATCCCAAGAATAACATAAAAATCGAAAAATGGCAATTCCATAATATCCACAGAGAAAACGTGTCGTTGTATCACAAGAAGACATCTACAATAAAACTTTTTCACAACAACACTATGTCCAAATGAACTAATTAGAGTCATACCTAGTCAATAGTCTCTACAAGAATCCTTAACTTACAAGCTAATTAACTCAAAATGTATGAATGTGTAGAACAAGAATCAACCAAGGAAAACAATGGAATAGATTGCGAAGTGAATGTACCTGTAATAACATTGGTTGGATCTTAATCCTCAAGTTCCCTAACATCATAAAACCGAGCTGGACCTCCAGACTCAACTTGTGAAGCAATATTGTGAGCAACAATTCACTGCCCAACTGGTCTCCCATTACCTCTACCACGACCTCGGCCTCTAGCAAGCGCATAAATAGTTGTTAAACTCTAAGTCTATCAACTCTATTTAGACAATCCCTCAGGAAATATTCTTTTGAACCACACTTATAACAACCGCCTGTCAACTTACGACACTCCCTAGAATGCCTATGTTCACAATGCACACAAAGCAGCCATGCAGAACCACCAATTAGTCTACCAGTGCTAGCAAAAACATTACTCTACTACTTAGATTGACTTGGTGGAAACCTATGTCTTGCACTCCTACCAAAACTGTAATTATCATGCCCTCTCATAGGCGGTCGTCTCGAAGCACCATTAGAAGCTTTTTTACTAGTCTCATCCTTATCAAGTTGGCTCAACCAAAGTCTCCTCAACTGCTTTGGCTTTTTCCAAAAGCTCATCAAACAACTCCACAATTTGGGCCACGAAACCTCTTACAACGGTCCTTCTCAGTTAGAACCATCTCGGGTGCACACTGGCTAAGGCACACGAACTCTGGCTGATAGTCAGCCAAAGACAAACCACCTTGTATAATGTCAAGAAATTCCTATTTACGAGCTTCCATGTTCTACTCGCCCATAAACATCCTCCTAAACACTTCTAACAAATAATCCCAAGTTAAATAATGAGTGGTTATACCTCTCTTAATCGTATTCCACCAACAATACGCCTCCCTATCTAGTAGGGACACAGTACAACCCAATTTTTCCTCGTCAGAACAGGACAACTGCTCTAGGATCCTTTCGACTCCCTCAAACCAGTACTCAGCTACGGTCGTATCAGTCCATTTAACTTCGAAAAACTCTTTACCACCCAGTGCCCAAAGATGTTCAAGTGGCCACCCCCAATTCATGGGTGCAAGATTGGCAAGTGCAAGAGCAGGGTTAGCACCAGCAATCCTCTAAAACACTTCAATTATTGCTTCCATAAAAGTGCCTACACTCTCATCAGGAATATTCACTCTACGTGGTGGCATAAAAGATGCAAAGGATGTACCATCCTCTTTAGCACTAGCTCTCGCATTCATAGGTCTAGAAGGCATATCGTACTAGTCTAATATACACAAAAAAAATAAAAAGGTGTGACTTTCAGAGGTAATGATCCAAATCTAGGTCCTGCAAGAAAATTTTAGGATTAAACACAATGTGTTCCCATTCCTACCCCACATACATCACAAACAAAAGATATCTCATACAATTCAAGCTACCAAAATAACTTAATCACTTGGGTTGCAAAACCCCAATCAACACATTAACAACAATCATCTAGGTCTGACTGTTATTAAACCTATAGCTCTAATTCCACCAAATGTAACACCTTATACTTGGTCCAGTCGCCGAGCCCGAATATTAGGATGCTACACTACCATTACGCATTATTTTCTTAGCAAACAATTTCACAAGTAACCAATTATCATCTTTACTTAGTCATACGTATGAATTATAATTGTAAAACCACTTCTTATTGTTAAAACATGCCATTTATGCACTAAAGGTATCTAGGCGGCTTCCACTCTAGAATCGCCTCAATCTTCTTAGGATCCACTCGAATCCCTTCCGCTGAAACCACACGTCCCAAAACTGTCACTTCCCTAAACCAAAATTCACACTTACTTAACTTCACATATAGTTGTTTATCCCTCAAAATCTGTAAGACAACCCTTAGATGCTCGTCATGCTCTTTCTTAGAACGAGAATACACCAAAATATTGTCTATAAAGATAACCACAAACTGGTCCAAGCACGAGTGGAACACTCGATTCATCAAATCTATGAATGCAACAGGGGCATTAGTTAAACTAAATGACATCACAAAAAAAATCATAATGCCCATACTAGGTCCTAAAAAATCAACCGAACATCAACTTAGTTAGGGAAATTATGAAAATATAATTTCGTAATTAGATAAGTTATATTATTTGAGAGTATTTTAATCCTTTTATTTTAACAAAACTAATATAAATAAAAACATGCATACGGTGGACTAATTTTTAGAAATATGCTAAAAAAACTTATTTGAGATTGTAGGCTGATTTGTTTATGAAAATTTACCAATTTATGCTGTTTTTAGAGAGAAAGGAAAACGTGTTCTATAGGGCGTGCTTTCAACCACGTTAGCTGAAAACGCGTCCTACAAGACATGTTTTCATTGAAAATTAATAACTCAACTCTTTTGGTCAAGTGGTTAAATCTTAGTGTTTTTATCCTTGAGTCCCGCATTTGATTCTTCTCTTACTTATATTTGTACTTTTTATTTCATGTTGTTTTAAGCTTTTTTTTTAATTAATATTTTTGACACATTAGATTTTTTGGTTAAATGATTAGATATTTGTGATTTCATCCTTAAGTCCTAAGTTCGATTCCTCTTATAAACATTTTAATATGTATTTTTTATTTAATTTTGTTTCAGCTTTATTTTTATTTTTAATTAATAATTATACTTAATAAATATGTTATTTTCAAGTTTTTTATTTTTAATTCATCTTTTTATTTAATAACTATTTTATTATAAAACCAAATAATTATTGTAAATATCATTATTTTTAGTAAATATAATTTTTATATGTGTAATATTTATTTTTCAATCCATATCATGAGTGTAACATCCCGAATTAGGGCCTAGTCAGAATAGTGGTTTCGCGACCACAAATTCGACGTAAGAAAACTTATTTTTATTATATTTTTATGGTATAAAATTTCACGGGATGATTTTATGAAAATTTCATTCGAAAATTTTGACGTTTGGGCACTCAATTTGGTCAAAAGGACTAAATTGTAAAAAGTGCAAAAGTTGAGTTCTACGTGTTAAAGGTGTCTAATTGTTATGAAATCTTAAATTGGAAGTCCTTAAATGGTAATTAGACCATTGGTTAATTTTTTGGACAAAAATGGACATGAAATAGGTGAAATAGAATATTTTTAAGTTAGGGGTATTTTGGTCATTTAGTAATTAAAATGAATTAAAAATAAAATTAAAAGCGAATTTTTGTCCATCTTCTACCCCATGGCCAAAAATTGCATGGAGAAGACATAGCTAGGGTTTTTCAAGCTTCCAAGCTCAATTGTAAGTCCATTCTAGCCCCGTTTTTAATGATTTTTACGTTTTTAAAATCCTCGTAACAAGATCTACTCATTTCTACCCATATTTTGAGCTAGGGTTTATGTTTAAAAATTTACCCATGGATTAAATGCATGTGTTTTTATGTCTAATGGTAGAAAATGAATGCTTGATGTGTAATAAATGACTTTTACTAAGTGATTTTCGGTGAATTGGTCAAAAAAGACCTTTTTGCAAAAGTTACAAAATTTGTCATAAAAGTGTGATTTAGTGGAAATTAGGAGCTGCTATAGTTATGAAAATGATTCGGTTAGGCTTAAAATGCAAGGAAATTGAATAAAAATCATTTTACAAGCATTGGGGAAAAAGTGTAAATATGTGAAAGTTTAGGGGTCAAAATGTAAATTTTTAAAAGTACGATTTTTGGACCCATATGAATAATGTGACTAATTATTAAGCAAATTGTGATATTATAGATCAAGGAAAATGAGATTCGAGCATAGATTAGAAATAAATGAGATTATGGACTAAATCGGAATATATTGTCGTGGTCGCATTCGAGGTAAGTTCGTATGTCAATAATAATGCAATAATATCATTGTTTATGCTTGAAATTAAATTGATGTGTTAACATTATTTGATGAATATTTATATAGTTGATATGATGATTGTATTATGTGACAAATGTCTAAATGTTATTATGAGCAATGTCATGTTTATTTCATGAATATGAGAATGGTGAATTGGTAAGCATTAATGATATTATGGTTGTTGTTCACGACATGACAAGTAAGTGCGATAAGGATGCTATGTGCAAGTGTGGAAAATCCCATTTGAACCTTAGGAATAGTTTAGGATACAAGTGACATGTCACTAGGAATTAAGAAATCCAAGCTCGTTGAGCGGTCCGAGTTTGTGATATTGTGAGAATCCGAACTTGTTGAGTGGTCCAAGTTTGCGATATATGAGGCATCCAAGCTCGTTGAGTGGCCCGAGTTCATTATGGATGTGAGCATCCGAGCTCGTTGAGTGGTCCGAGTTCATTATGGATGTGTTACATGTTATAAGGTAGATTCGGCTACGTATGTTTATGTGGCACTTATGTGCAAGTTTTTGTGTAACCAATAGTACTCCAAGTGTTCAACTGGTATTCTAATGAATGATGCAATGAAAGTCCCGAGATGGGCATGGTAATGAAGGTAAAGTTATTTGATATGCCACAGATACGTACAGGTACGTGTGTTAAACTCATGAGTAATGCTTTGTTACAGGATGATATATGACGAAAAGGTATATTCACGTATACATATATGAATATTTGATTAATGAGCTAGAATGCTTGAATGATGAATAAGCTTGGTGATTATGTTATTATGCCATCATATGATAGTTATCATGATATTGCACTAAAAAAGTTTTGGACATCAGCAGTTGTGATTTAGAAAATCCACCAAAAATTGTGGAAATTGAATTAGAGACTGAACAGGATATGAGATTAAAGCTTATTGAATCTAGTTTCACATAGAAGAAACTTTGTAAGCAAAATAGTTTCATATTATGAGATATTTGAACTTTTTTTAGACAGAGTCAGAGTGCTTTCGGGCTCCCCTGTCTCAAATTTGGAAAATCACTAAAAATTGTACAAAAATTATTATGGTTGGAATTTATATTACTAAATACTTAATGAGTCTATTTTCAATAGAAATATATGGGAACATTAATCGAATCCCGTACTAAGAGATAATCGATTTTTAGTAAAGAGATGTCGAAGCTGTCAAACAACAGAACAGGGGTAACTTTAAAAAATAAACTGTACTTATTGGCTAGACCAAAAATTCTGGAAATTTTATGGTAAGAATATATATGAGTCTAGTTTTAGGGAAATTTTATGGATATTAATTTTGAGTTACATAGCTCCAAATATAAATAATTTAGTAACTATGACTCGAGAAAATAGCATGACCAGAAAATAAGTAAAAGTGTAATTATGATTATATTTCCATGGAATCATGTTGATAGTTTGCTTATTATTTTCATATGGACTTACTAAGCTTCAAGCTTACTCCCTCCTTTCCATTTCTTTAGTGTTGATAGGTTAGCTCAGGGTTGGAGATCGTCGGAGGTAACCTCGCACTATCAAACTACCTCCTTTGGAGTATTGATGAATCAATGTCTTCAAGTGAGTGGCATGTATAGGGACTTAGTTTTATGATAAATGCTGTTATGATTAGCCATATGTTTTGGCTTATATGGATTCATTGTATATAGCCATGAGATGTGGCTTATAATGATTGTGGCTTGTCAGCCTAATTATCCATGATAAGTTCTAATGCTTGTGATGCAATGATGTGTTTATGCTTGTGGGATATGTATGGTTGGTATTATGACATATATGCATGATGGGTGCTTCTTGACCGATCGAAATGGTCATAGCCACGTGGTAAATGTATAATATAGAAATAAGTTGATAATGTTTGAACATGAATACTTGATGTTGATTGAAGCTACTTGATAAATTGATGGTTATGAAAGTTTGGTAAAAGTTGTCATCAATTGACAAGGTCAATGAATATAGAATTTTTGTGTCTAGGTTTGATATTATATGAGTACATGTAATAAGTGAATGATAGCATGTTAGAGTTAAGAATATACCTTAGTGAAGTATGTTAAATCATTAAAATGATGCCATGATGTATATCTTTGATGTGCGTAAAGATGTGAGGGATTAATGGTAACAAAAGTCTTGGAAAATAGCCTAAGTACTAGTCACACGGGCAAAGACACGACCATGTGTCTCAACTATATGGAGGACACGGCCTAGCACACGGGCGTGTGGCCTGGCCGTGTGTTTCAATTTGTTTTGCTGATGTCATAAACAGAGAGTTACACAGCCTGAGGACACGGGCGTGTTGGAGACACATGAGCGTGTCCGAGACACACAGGCGTGTCCCTATGTCCATACGGGCGTGTGACCCTATTTTAGGAAAATTTTTCTAAGTTTCCCCAAAACTTTCTAAAGTTCTCGATTTAGTCTCAAACAGTCTTTAATGCATTTTTAGAGCCTCGGTAGCTCGTGTAAGGGACATTATGCATGGGATTGAATGTTTTCAATTTTGGACGAAATTTTATGGTCCGGTTTTGAATGTTTGTGAATGTTTAGGTTCGATAACACTTCGAACCCTGTCCCGGCGTTGGATACGGGTAAGGGGTGTTACAATGAGTGTAGTAAATTGATATATTATATATATTTTTTTGTATATGTATTTGAAATAATTATTTGATTTTATAATATTAGAAATTACCATACCCCCACAATATAGGTTAAGAAAATAAATATTTGACATATAAATATTATATATAAAGAAAAATATATCTAAAGAATTACTTGATGTTTTTAAAAAATAATTACATATTTATTATTTGATTTTATAAATAAAAGAGCTATTAATTAAAAAAACCTTGAAAAAATACATTTATTAATTAAAAATATTAATTAAAAATAAAAAAGCTTGAAACAACATGAAATAAAAATACATATTAAAATGCTTATAAGAGGAATCAAACTTAAGACTCAATGATGAAACCACAATGATCTAGCCATCTAACCAAAAAAGCTAATGTGTCAAAGAGTATTAACTAAAAATAAAAAAAAAATCTTAAACAACATGAAATAAAAAATACAAATATGAATAAGAAATGAATCAAACCTAAGACTTAAAAATAAAAGCACTGAAGTTTAACCACATGATAAAAAAAAACTAAGTTATCAAATTTTAGTGAAAACGTGTATTGTAGGATGTGTTTTTAGCTGACGTTGTAACACCCCTCACCCGTATCCAACGTTGGGACAGGGTTCGAGGAGTTACCGAACTTAAACATTCACAACATGCAAAACCGGGCCACAAAATTTCACCAAAAATTAAAACATCTCGAACACATGTATATCATCCCTTATATCGGACTTCGAAACCTATAACATACATTGGGGTGGTTCGGGACTAAACCAAGAACTTTGAAAATCTTTGGACAATTTAACTAATTTTCTTGCTTCGGAGAGTCACACATCCGTGTGGATTGGGCCATGTGGTCAATTTCAAGGCTATTTTCCAAGCCAATTGTCACCGTTAATTACCTACATACACTTATACATTTTCATAGCAATTGACATGGCATATTTGAGTAATTATATATTCACAATCAAGACACAAACATGGCATTCTTACAACAACACATAACATATTACCAACCATGCATGGCAAACAAGCATATGCACATCACCAATATCAGACGTAACATGAATAGCTAGATTTATAAGTCAGAATCATTAGCTCACTAAAGACCAATATATTTGGCCAAATTATAATAACACATGTTATAAAACTAGGTCCCTATACATGCCACTCACTTGATAATTCTATCATATGTGTTTATACTGTCAAGGTGTTGGCTTGATAGTATGATGCTACCTCCGACGATCTCCAACCCCTAGTTAACCTGACAACACTAAAAGAAATGGAAAGGGTAAGCTTTACGTTTAGTAAGCTCGCATGAAAATAATAAGCAATTTACTAACATGCTTTCCATAGTAAAACTATCCCAATTGTACATTTACACATGTTCTGGTTAAGCTGTTTTTTTGTGTCATAGTCACTAAATTATTTATATCTAGAGCTACAGAACTCCAAATTAAGATCTGTAAATTTTTTCAGAAACTAGACTCATATATCTTTCCACCATAAAATTTTCAGAATTTTTTCTCCAGCCAATAAGTACAGTTTATTATTTAAAGTCTCCCCTATTTTGCTATTTGACAGCTTCAACCACTCTTCACTAAAATTTAATTATCCTTTGCTACCAAATTCAAATGAGGTTATTGTTTCTTTCTTATAAAAATAAATTCAATAAGAAATCCAACCATATAAATTATGTTCCTTAACTATTTTTGTAAAATGTTTAATGATTTTTACAATTCAGAATAGGGGATCACGAAATCAGTCTGAACCAGTCTTACAAAAATATAAATATCTCAAAATGACTTTGTCTGCTCTGTTTCTTTTATATGAAAATAGATTTAATAAGCTTTAATTCCATATCTCATTCCACTTCTAGTTCAACTTCTACTATTTTTGGTGATTTTTCAAAGTCACTCCCCTGTTGCTGTTTTAGACTATTGATCCCAAATTTCATTCCTTCACTAAAATTTCTTATTATCAACTTTCAACATAATACTTATCCATATTCATCTTATCAAAAATTCAATCACATATCTAACTCATAATTCAAAACTCATATATTCATATTCTGGTATTATCCCACATTTTTTTTCACGTTAAATTTCATTTAGCAAACTTGTTTCTCCCGGTGAACACTTCGGAAAGTAACAATATCCGGTGGTTTTTGCACATAGCTCCACACTATTGGGCTAACATGTGATTGTGGCATACGCACTTAGCACGACTTTTCAAATTAACATGTATAACCGTGGCATATCCACTTAGCACCACGTTACATGTATCAGTATGTGTAATTGTGGTATATCCACTTAGCACCACGTTACACGTATAATCATGGTATATCCATTTAGCACCACGTTTTTTCATTCCGAAGGTTCAACCGAGATTTCCTCATTTAATCTCAATTCATCCAACCACAAATCACTGTTTGTGTCCATTAATTGAACAATACTAAAGCTTATTTCATTTGCACTCTCTTCACAAGTCCATTTCATTTCACATGTCAAATGTGACACCCCTAAATTGACCCTAGTCGGGAAGTGGTTTCGGGACCGCTAAACCGAGTCACCGAAATGTTTGAATGTGATATTTATTGTCTAGAATATGTATATATGCATGTGTGAAAATTTCATGGTTGAATTTTATAAATTGTAAGTGAAATTTTATTAAATAGGACTTATGTGAGAAAATTTAGAAATGTGCTAGGCTAATGTAAGGTGGCCCATTTATGCATGTTGCAAATAGTTGTACTTGCATGTCAAATACCCCTTTTATTTTAAGTGGTGGCCGGCCATGATGGTCATATATATATAATATGTATTAAATCTTAATTAAATGGCCATTATTTTATGCAAAAGAAAGGAAATAGATTAAAGAAAGAATAAAAAGAAAAGTAATGAAGACAAAGCTTCATCTTTGTCTTCTTGGCCGAATTGAAAGAAAGAATTGGGGCAAAAACATTCGGTCACTTGAAGCTTGAGAAGGGGGGAAATGGGTGAAGAAAACTAAGTGTTCATCTTTGTTTCTTCTAAGCCGAATGTGAAGGAAGAATAGGGGAGAAACACCACTCGGTCATCCTAGGCTTAAACTAAGGTAAAAAGTTTAGTTAATTTTTGAGTTAGTTACCAACTTCTTTATTTGACCCATGTTAAAATTTGATTTTGGGAATGAATAAAGCTTTCGGCCATAGTAGTCAATAAAGAATATGGCTGTTGTTTCATATTAATTTGGACGAATCATAGTGGATGGGCGTTTGAGCCAAACAAATGATCATATGTATGCATTAGATGCTAAGTGGGAAGAATCGGCTATCATGTTGGATGCTATTGCCGAATATGAACTTGGTTATATTTGAGTAATGTATGTGTTTTGAGTTGACGGCATGAAAAGAAGGCTTAAAATGTGTTATAAACAAATTATATGTTAAACTAAGGTTTGCTAAATTACCATTTTTCCTTGTCGAATATGTGCTTAATTAAAGGAGAGTTTGTGTTGAATGTTTAAATAATTTAGATAATTATTAATCTAAGTCTAAGCTAGGTAAATTAAATGATTGTGGCTTAATTGTTTTATGGCAAGTGGCTATTATGGTGAAATGCAAATTCGGTCATGGAATTTAATGTATTTCTTATTGAATTTTGATAAATTTTGTTATAAGAAATATTAAGGATGAAATTGAGTTGGCTATTAGTGTTTTGTGTGGAACTTTTAACTAAGTGAGGTGTTTGGCTAGGTCCTTTTGAACAAATATTTTGGTGTTGGCTATTTAAATGACATTAATTTTTGGTATTAAGTTGAATTGGAAAGTTGATAAATGTGTAAATATGACTTAGGGCTTATATAAGCATTCGGCATTAGCTAAGGAGTGAGAATTTGATAGTTGATGTATATGTAAATGGGTAGTGTTAATTGAATGTGATTTATTTGGTAATAATCGTAGTGGTTAAACTAGTGTATAAGAAAACAAGCTAAACTATGCGAGTTTTGCTTGTGTATGCGAAACTAGTATAAGTTGAATGATCGGTTATTAGGGTTTTATGATCATTTTGAGTTGAGTTATAAGTGACTATCATGGCTTGATAAGTTCTTGCCATTTTCGGTTATAAATATGTACGAAAATTTGAATCTTGGCATATTTATAAATTATAATACATATTGAATTTGTTATGTGATTGCCGAATGTGAATAATAAGTAAACAATATTGGTTAAGATATTAAACAAATCTATTTGCATTTATTTAGCTCAAGAACTCAAGGAAACAAAGTCGGATCGTGGAAAAAGGGAAATTGGTCGAATAGTCGGAATTGACGTACATTAGCGATCGAGGTAAGTTTTAAGTATTAAAGCCTATAATGTGATTGAGTATGATATGTTAAGCACATATTAAAAGAATCATAACTCTATTGTAAATCTTTATGCATATAGCCTAATGGTTATTATGAAGTATAGGTAAGTTATTGATATGATATGTTGCCAAATGGATATGATATTATGAAGTGCTGAAAGGATATGTCAGAAGAGTAAAATTGTGATAAACCTACTCAAGACAGCAGCAGTAACATGAATTTAGAAAATCACCATAAATTCATGGATTTGAATTAGAGGCTGAATGAGACATGAAATTAAAGCTTAATGAGTCTAGTTTCTTATAAAAGAAACCGTGTAAGCAAAGGAATTTCTGATAATGAGAAATTCGATTCGTAGTAAAGAGTGGTCAGATTAGTCAAGCAGTGAAACAGGGGAAAACTTTAAGAAAAAAATCTGGTATTGATTGGCCAAACCTAAAATTCTGGAAATTTTATGGATGGAAGACATACGAGTCTATATTCAGGAAAAATTTACGGAAAGTGATTTGGAGTTTTGTAGCTCCAGTTATAAATAATTTAGTGACTATTGCTCAGGAAAAACAGCTTGTGCTGAATTTGAGATTGTGTTGTAAACCTTGATAAACTTGTTTTAGTTGCTTATAAGCTATTGATTAAACCCATATGTGAATTCTAAATTGTGATAAGGCCTAATGGCCGATGTGATGAATGTGAAAGTGTATATATATGTGATAAGGCTTAATGGCCGATGTGATGAATGTGAAACTGTATATGTGCGATAAGGCCTAATAGCCGATGTGATGAATGTGAAAGTGTATATATGTGATAAGGCTTAATGGCCGATGTGATGAATGTGAAAGTGTATATATGTGAATAGGGCTTAATGGCCGATGTGATGAATGTGAAAGTGTATATATGTGAATAGGGCCTAATGGCCGATGTGATGAATGTGAAAGTGTATATATGTGATAAGGCCTAATGGCCGATGTGATGAATGTGAAAGTGTATATATATGTGATAAGGCTTAATGGCCGATGTGATGAATGTGAAAGTGTATATGTGCGATAAGGCCTAATAGCCGATGTGATGAATGTGAAAGTGTATATATATGTGATAAGGCTTAATGGCCGATGTGATGAATGTGAAAGTGTATATGCGTGATAAGGCTTAATGGCCGATGTGATGAATGTGAAAGTGTATATATGTGACAGGGCCGAGTGGCCAATGTGATGGATGTGAAAGTGCATAAATGTGATAAGTCCCGAAGGGCATTTGTGTCAGTACTATATCCGGGTTAAAACCCCGCAGGCTTTATGCGAGAATATTATCACTGATTAATGTTCTTAAGCTTCGTGCTTGTACTATATCGAGCTCTAAAGACCCGATGACTACGTGTGGGATTTTGTCCGGGTAAGACCCGATAACTTCGTGTGGAGATTATGTCCGGGTAAGACTTCGTAATAAGAATTGCTTATAAATATATTCAATGCGAAATGTTAAACAGGTATGTACTCCAAGTTTATATGTGAGCTTGATTTGCACTAAATCATAAGGTAGTTATGTGATGCATACGAGAGCAATCTATGAGACTATTCCTATGATTATGTGACATCGGATCAGTGTGAGAGGTGATGTGAAATCATACGATATATCTATGTCACATGAGCTCACTTTTATGTGAAAGTTTATCTGCCTATTGTATATGATGAGATGTGCAGATTCGGTAAAGGGATGGTATGCCCGAAGGAAGAGTGAAATAAAAATACGAACAACTATGTTATAATTTGATTGTTATCTGTTAACACTGCTTAAAACTTACTAAGCATTGTAATGCTTACTCCGTTTACTCTGTTTCCTCTGTTTTATAGATCTCATTGCGAAGCTACAGGCTCGGGGATCGTCAGCAACTAGTCACACTATCACTATCCACTGTTTGGTACTGCTATGTTTCGGATTGTCTTATGGCATGTATAAAATAGACTAGTGGCGGAAGAATATTTTGGTTAATGTATATAGCCATGCGAAAATGGCTTATATATGTTCGAGCATAATGTTATAATCATTTGGTATGGAATGGTTAATCGCTATCATGATTTGTGCTATTTATGCAAAAAGGGCTAGTTGAATCATGGAAACTATGAAATAGGTAAAGTCTACCTTAAAGGCAGATGCTGGCAGCAGCAGTGATGTAGATTTGGAAAATCACTACAAATAGTAGGATTGGAATTAAATAGTGAATAAATTATGTAAACGAAACTTGATGAATCTATTTTCATAGGAAAGTAACGAAATGATCATATGGACAGTATGTTAAGAGATATTCAGGTTCTCGTGAGACAGGGCCAGAACGGTTTCTGGATTCCCTGTTCCGACTTTGGAAATTCATTATAAATTAACCAGAGATAATTAGGAGTTATGCCATATATGTCTGGATTCCTCTATGAGTCTAGTTTCTATAGAAACAAACGCCATCAGTATTGAAGCCCTGTGCAGGGAGATATCCAAGTCGTAATGCACAAAGGTCAGTGTAGTCGATCCCTGTAACATGGGAGACTTTGACTAATAAACTGTACTAATTGGCCTGACCAAAAATTCTAGAAAAAAATATGTAGATGGGCATATGAGTCTAGTTTTAGGGAAAAATTACGAAACTGATTTTCGAGTTGTGAAACTCAAGATATGATTTTTAAGGTGACAGTGTTGCAGTTAGCCAACTGCCTGGAAAATTTTAAAATGGACTGCGATAGTAAGCGAATTTAGTCTGTGAACCCCTCGTGTCCGACTCCGGCAACGGTCTCGGGTACGGAGTGTTACATCAAACATGTACTCATGAGTTTCGAGTACGTACCTGTGCTATCTCTTAGCACAACCACTCATGCAAATAGGACAATCATATGCAAGATCTCATATTCTCGGCAATCACCCATTTCTTTTAAATAACATATTCCATCAAATTTCTATTAACATCAAATTCAATATAATTATAACAAATTATATTTCATGTAATCAATAATAAGATGAATAATAGGCTTATTAAATCACGTGAACTTACCTCGGATCCAGAAATGGCAATTTACCATTCTAGTCCATAACCTTGTATTTTCTCGATTTAAGCCCAAATCTCGATTTCCTTAATTTATAATATCACATTTAGCCTACTAATTAGTCACACTATTCATATGGGTCTAAAAATCACATTTTTACAAATTTTCATTTTGACCCCTAAACTTTTGCATATTTGCACTTTTGCCCCAAGGTTTAGAAATTAAAATTCTTCCTATTTATTATGTTTTATGACATACTGATCATTTTTCCCTTCTATAGCAACATCAAATTCTCACTTTAACATGTACTTATGAACATTAGGTATTTTTACCGATTATGTCGTTTTACTCGTTTTCAAGTAAAGTCGCTTAGCAAAAGTTGTTTAACACAATTTCAAGCTTTATATTCTATCATTAAACATCAAAATACATGTATATAATTCATGGGTAAATTTTTAAATATAAATCCTAGCTCAAAAAAATGGTAGAAATGAGCAGATCATGTTACCGGGATTTCAAAAAAACATAGAACATTAAAAACGGAGCTCGGAATCACTTACTATTAAGCTTGGAAGCTTGGCCAAACCCTAACCATGGCTGCTCTTGGTACATTCTTCTGTAGCAAGAAGAAAGGGATACATTTGGGGTTTAAAATTTTTCTTTTAATTCATTTTACCCCTAAATGACCAAAATGCCCTTTTTACTCTTCTTTCAAATTGTACCCAACCAAGGCCATTTTTGTCCAAAAAGTTATACAATGGTTTAATTATCATTTAAGGACCTCCCATTTAAAATTTCATGACAATTAGACACCTCTAACATGTAAAACTCAACTTTTGCACTTTTTACAATTTAGTCCTTTTTACTAAATTGAGTGCCCAAACGTCAAAATTTTCGAACTAAATTTTCACAAAATCATTTCGTGAAATTGTATACCATAAAAATATAATAAAAATGAAATTTTCCTCATCGGATTTGTGGTCCCGAAACTGCTGTTCCGACTAAGCCCAAAAATCGGGATGTTACAGACGTGGTTGAAAACGCGCCTTGTAGGACGCGTTTTTCTTTCTCTCTCCAAAAGTAGTATATATCGAAAAATTAAAAAAAGACATAATTTCTCAAATAAGTTCTTTTCAACATCTCGCATGCAATGAGATTTGAACCCACGCCAATTAAATTGGTAAAAACTTAAGTTTATCACTCAACCAAAGCTTAATTGTAATGTATTTTACACATTTTTATTTTAATATGTACAATTCATTATCTTCATCAATTGTATATCTATACTATTATTTAACCCCTTGACTGAGTTGGTGTCACAAGTCAATGGGGCACCAATGCGATTACGGAAATTACGAAAATGTCATTTTATAATTAAAATAAATTATATTATTTGAGGGTAATTAGTTTTTATATTTTAACATAAACCAAGAAAAATAAAATATGCATATGATGGGGTTTAAACCCACGTTAATTGGATTGATAAAATTTTAAATTTACCATTTAACTAAAATTTCATTTTGATATATCTTATACATTTTTATTTTAATATGCACAATTTATGGCAGCACCATTATAAATAATTGAGTTTGTATTACAAGTCAACTCGACACTAACTCAAAATTGATGACAAAATCATAAAAAATAATTGTAGTTCATTTAATATTTACTATTAATATAATGTATTTATGTGTTTAAATTTTGTTTTACTCACAATTTAATCTAATTTTTTTATTTTAATATGATACATATTTCATGAATTATTATGATTAATTAATTTCATACACTTTATTAAATATTAATATTAATTTTAAATATATATTTATATTCTAAATCTATAATTTTTCAAGTAATAAGACTTCTAATTATAAATAAAATTATCTATAAAAGAAGTAGAGTTTTTTGCGCCACCCATGTCCATTTCAAATATATTATAAATAAAAAATTAAAAAAAAAAAAGGTAACAGAATTTGAATACATTGAAAAAGCATTGAGCAGGAATAATGTATATCGAAAATATCCAATCCAGAGAGAATACAGTGAAAAAGGAAAAGAAAAAAAATCAATGATTAAACGAAATGTAGTGTACACCTTTCACAAGTGGATTAGCTATTAGGCGCAATACACGAGTCATGAGTGAGAACAGCCCCTCACCTTTCGTTTTACAGAAGTAGGGTTAGCTAATTTTATAAATAGACTCCAATCTCCCATCCCTGCACTAACAAGTTTAACCCCCACTTCATCAAACTGTGTCCCCACGCCGACGCATACCTGTCTTAAATCATACATATATTTTATTCATTAACTTTCCCTTGCCGATGTTAACATAAGCCTACCTTGTAAGAAATCTTTAATTGTTAGTTGATCCTAATGGCATCTGTTTTTTTACCTTTTACATCTGTTCATCTGCAATGTCAGGTTATTGTCCGGCCGATTAGAGCCTCAGTGTCGGGGAAACCATCCGTATCAGAGCCGCCCGTGACGACGCTTTCCGAAAAGCTTCCGCTGAAGAAAATCCCAGGGAATTATGGGATTCCTTTTGTTGGTCCAATCAAAGACCGACTTGACTATTTCTACAACCAAGGTCGAGATGAATTTTTCAAGTCAAAAATCCAGAAATACCAGTCAACGGTGTTTCGGACTAACATGCCACCGGGTCCTTTCATCTCTCCCGACCCAAAGGTAATCGCCTTACTCGACGGTAAGAGTTTCCCTGTTCTTTTCGATGTGTCCAAGATTGAAAAAAAAGACGTTTTCACCGGTACTTACATGCCCTCAACCGACCTCACCGGCGGCTACCGGATCCTGTCTTATCTCGACCCTTCCGAGCCAAAACACGCCAAGCTCAAACAACTTATCTTTTTTCTCCTCAAGTCTAGCGCAAAACGAGTGATACCTGAGTTTGAAGCTTGTTACACCGAGTTATACGATTTGTTAGACAAAGAACTTGCCGAGAAAGGCAAAAGCAGTTTTCAGACAGTGAATGATCAAGCTGGGTTTAACTTCTTGTGTAGGGCTTTCTTCGGTTCGAACCCGCCTGATACTAAACTAGGAGATGACGGTCCGAGTTTGATTAGTAAATGGGTACTTTTCCAACTCGGACCGGTTCTGTCTCTTGGTCTCCCAACATATGTGGAAGAACTTGTAATCCGTACTTTTCCTCTTCCGCCATTTCTGGTTAAAAAAGATTACCGGAGACTTTACGATTTTTTCTACCACTCGTCTGGTTTCGTTCAAGATGAAGCTGAGAAACTCGGTATCTCGCGAGAAGAAGTTTGCCATAATCTGTTATTCGCCACGTGCTTTAATACCTTCGGTGGCATGAAGATTTTCTTCCCCAACATGCTAAAGTGGATTAGCAGGGCTGGAGTCAAATTACATACTGATTTAGCACAAGAGATCAGATCAGCCATCAGATCCAACGGTGGGAAACTCACCATGGCCGCCATGGAACAGATGCCATTGATGAAATCCGTTGTATACGAAGGGCTCCGGATCGAACCTCCAGTTCCGTCACAGTACGGGAGAGCAAAGAAAGATCTCTTGATCGAGAGCCACGACGCCGTTTACCTGGTGAAAGCAGGGGAGATGTTGTACGGCTACCAACCTTTTGCAACAAAAGACCCGAAAATATTCGAGAATCCGGAGGAATTTGTCCCAGACAGGTTCATGGGTGACGATGGAGGGAGGCTGTTAAAGCACGTGCTTTGGTCGAATGGACCCGAGACTGAAGATCCAACGACGGCGAACAAACAGTGTGCCGGCAAGGATTTCGTGGTGCTGGTGTCTCGGCTTTTCGTAGTGGAACTGTTCAGACGTTACGATTCGTTCGAGATCGAAGTTGGTAAGTCGCCATTGGGAGCTGCAGTTACAGTAACCTCATTGAAGAGGGCAAGCTTTTAGGGTTAAATTAAATTTCTGGATTTGTTAAGGGTAAATTTGGCCCCAAAAAAAGAATCCGTTTATGCGCATATTTTTGGATATATTGCAAGAGAAGTGGATTTAATATACGTGGAGATTTGAATAATAACGATGACCTAACTACTTCATCTAAATTTTATAAACTTTCATTCTAGAGATTGAAAATAAAAAATTGTAATTTAAGCACTGTTATTATATATTTTTATCATTTTAATCAGTGTTATTATATACTTTTATTATTTTAATCACTCGATGTTAATTTGTCATTTAATACATTCATTTTAGTTATTAATTTTAGTAAATTTTTATTTTGCCTGCTTATTTTATTTTTTAATTTCTTTTATTTTTAAAAAATTTAACTAAATTTTATCGAGGAAATTCAAGTTAAACTATTTCGCCTGTTTATTTATTTTTCATTTTAGAATTAATTTAATTTTTTCTCAAGAGATGAGTAAGGGAAAATGTTGGAGATTTATAGAAACTAATTGCGCTTTTATACCAAAAAAGAAAAATTTTTGTTTTCACCGAGTAGTAATTTATCTTTTTCATTTCCCTTTTTAAGTATTAATTTTAATTTTTCAATAAAAGAGAAATACATAAGGTTTTATATGAAATTACTTGGTTTTTGTAGATAAAACTTGGATTCTTAAAAGAAAAACCATTTTATCATTTTAATTTTTAGAATTAATTTTAGTATTTTTAGTAAAAGGGAAATATTTGGCGGTTTTATAAGGAATTATTTGGGTTTTTTTATAGGGAAAACCATGGTTATCTTAATAGGATCGGACTAGCCAATCAAACCAGTTGGGTCAAGAACCGTTCGGGTATTGGTCTAGAGAAAGCTTTTAGATCGATTGTGGTCGGAGCAATGAACTGATGGCCTGATTAGTTCGAACTCTCATCTACCTGAATCATATTTGTGTGTTACATTCAATGTTTCAATTATCGTCTCGTCGCCCTTCTTATTCATTTTGCTTTTAACGATTATTCCTCAATTTTCATTCTTATACTCATATTCATTTCCATATCTTACCTTGAGCCCTTTTTCCATCTCTTCAATGTCTCCGAAGCCTTACTTACATTCTTCAATCACTAAACTATGACTCCATCAAATTTCAGAAAGAGACCCATACACAGATGATTGGTATTTTCTTTAGAGCGTACCATGTTTACATTTACTTCTAGAATATATAATTTTCATTACTTCATTGTATCTCTTTAATTCCCTATCTATGTTCAATTCTTAATCATAAAAAATACCTTACCGTTATACCCATGGATACGTCTTGTACTAACTGGTTTTACTGTTTGCATTTAAGGACAATGTAAGATGCGCCAATTATGTAGCATAGAGTCCCATCCCGTGTGCACCCATCATTGAAAGCCCTTCTAGATTACACCACAGAAGTATCCCATCTCGTGTGCGCCCTAAAAACCTTCTTTGTAGAATTCACCATAGAGGTCGTTTCTTTACAATCTGCTGCAAGGGCATCTCTTTCATACATTTCTACTAAGACTTCAATTTCAGAGATTGTTTTTCATACTGTTTCTTCAAAGTCCACCAAGAATTTCATTCTTCTAGAGTTTGCCACACATTCTATTTCTTTCATTCAAGGACCACCATAAAGGCTTCCCTTCAAATGGTTGCCATAAAGGCCAATCTTTCAAAGAATGCCACAGAGGCTTCCATTTCAAATATGCCAAAAAGGCTTTCATTTCCTGGAGTGTTCATGATAGAGAGTTGCCTAGACTCACATTTCGTGAGGTTTGCCTCTCATCGTCCTAGGTCATGCAGAAAATCCCATTAGGTAATAACCTTCCTTTAAATCATCCTATATGATGCCATAACCCACAAGTTATGGTCTTACACAATATCGTACCATAGTCATGGGCTTTCCTTTCAAAGAATGTGTTTCAAGTCTCGACGGACCTTTCTTTACTACACCATGGTAAACAAGCAAAGACTCACCTAGCAGACCTTTCATGCATTGACCCCATTTGAGACTTAACTATAACAATCCATTTTTTAGTGAAATCAGAACAATGGTTTCGGGACCACAAATCTGATCCAAAATATATTTTATTTTAATTTTACCATATGGACCGTAATATGATAGAAATGACATGTGAAAATTTTGATATGAAAATTTTATCGATTTAGTGCCTAATTACGAGAAGGACTAAATCGCATAAAATGTGAAAGTTGAATTCTAGTAGCTATGAAGATCAAATAGCTATGAAATTCAAAACTTAAGGCCCTTATATGGTAATTAGACCATTAATAAAAGTATGTAGATTTTCTTATGGTGACTCATCCATGGAATTATAGAAAAGGACAAGGGAGTAAATTGGAAATACTAAAATACTTAATTAATTAAAAGATGAAAAGAAATTATATCATCATCTTCAACCTAAAAACACATGGAAACCCTAGGAGAGAGAAAATAACTTTCAAGGCCTAATTAGGTAAGTTTCCTTGTCCCGTTTTTAGTAATTTTAGTATTTTTGAAATCGGGATAACTTAATCTCTCTATTTTAGGGATTAATTTGAAAAGTTATCAAGGTATGAAAATGGGTCATGGATGTATTATGCTAGAAATTAGAAATTTATGGTAGAGAATAAAAGATTATTGATAGATAAACAACTTTTGCAAGGTGATTTTTGATGAAACTTGATTTGGGGACTAAAATGTAAACTTGTGAAATTGAAGGAAAAATTCTAAAATTTTATGTAAACATGTGCTAAAAATTTGTAATGGGGCTTTGATTAGGCTTGGAATAGCGAGTAATTTGTACAAGTTTCATTTTCCGGGCCTAGGGATGAAAATGGAATTTTTAGAAAGTTATTGGCAAAATGGTAATTTTACCGAGGACGTAAATTGAGTCCGTTTAAATATGAAATGTATGAAATTTATGATTAAATTCATTTATATAGATTCGAAAAACACAAACTCGAGGTTAGATCAAGGAAAGGAAAAGATTTCAGATTAGTAGATTATTACGCGAACAAGTGTCGAGGTAAGTTCGTGTAACTTAATCGGGCATGTAATTATGTTAATTGAATGTTGTGTTCATATGTAATGTGATTTATGTTGATGTGCTTATTTTTATGCTATGATGAAAAATTGATACATGCTTGAAATGATGAAAAAGGGGTTAAGTCCCGATTGAATATTGAATTCTGATGAATGTATATGCTTTCCCAAAACTAATAAGGTCCTGTATTTGTTGCGGATGTGATTTAGCTCAGACGAGTAATCCCAATGACCTTATTATAAAAAGGATTTAGCTTGGACGGGTAATCCCAATATAATACCTCTCGAGCACACATTATGATTAGGGTTTAGCTTGGACTGGTAACCCTAATTAAGCTCTTGTGAGCATACACTATATAAAGAATTTAGCCTGAACTGGTAATTTTGTTATATGACATGTGGCTCGTGAGTGTGTTCCTTGGTTAAGAACCTTAAGGGGTACCCTTGATAAGAATTGACGGATTAATAAATTGTTGTAACAGCCCGTTTTTAGGGTTAACCGGAACAGTGGTTTTGGGACCACAATTTGAAGTCAAAATATTTATTTTATTATTTCATTAAGGTTTACAGTATGATAGAATGTTTGTGTAAAAATTTCATAAATAAATTTTACCGTTTGAGTGCTTAATTCGATAAAAAGATCTAAATCGAGTAAGGTACAAAACTAGAGTTCTTTATGTTAATGGTATTAAATGACCATGGAATTAATTAGTTGAGGGATGTTGTAACACCCCTAACCCGAATTTGATAACCAGATTAAGGCTAAGAGGTACTACCTAATTAAACATTTAATTATCTCATTCACATTATAAATAAACATAAACAGAGATCAAACTGGAATACATACTGATATTTAAATTATACGCCATTTTCGTATGGCCAAAATATTTACAAATTTCAAAACATCGCTATCATCAGCCTAACCTATACATGCCATATCGAGTCCAAAATATAACTGTACCCAAAAAGATCGATAGTGTGATGAACTGCTGACGATCCCCGAGTCGGTACCCAAAATCAACAATCTATAAAACAGGGAAATAAAGAACAGAGTAAGCTTTCAAAGCTTAGTAAGTTTTAAGCAATACAAACAATTAAAACTTGTCATTAAAATCGAGCATTTAGTATCACAAAACTAGTATTCTAATTACAAATCACTTGGCCGAATATACACAAGTACACCAATTATAAAGCCTATTGGCCGAATATATATGTATATATATATATGAATACACAAAGAAATTTTAGCACATACTTTACTTTACTTTATAGCTCATACAATTAATTTAAGTCACATACTTTCATATAATGACAGACATTGACTGAATAGGTCATTCTCTTATACATAGATATAGTAATCATCCCCACACATATATCGTTCTTTGATAATAATAATTCACTTTAAAAATCAATTCACATATGAATACATAATACGTACCTGACCATCATAATGTATCATACAAAATCAATAGTAGTTACCTCAAACTTTCGAATTCATAATCTTACTCGAATCACCGACGTTAAGCCTGCTAGGTTTAAAACCCGAATCCAGTCACCAGCACAAAGCCTGCAGGACTTTAAGCTCGGATATAATACCAGCACTAAGCCTGCGGGATTTAACCCGGATATATTACCAGCATGAAGCCTGCGGGATTTAACCCAGATATATTACCAGCACGAAGCCTGCGGGATTTAACCCGGATATATTACCAGCATGAAGCCTGCGGGATTTAACCCGGATATATTACCAGCACGAAGCTTGCGGGACTTAACTCGGATATATATCGACTGATAAGCATATTTACTCATATGATAACTCAATTCACATAACATATCACATTACTAATTCAATTTCTTCACTCGAATATAAGCACAAAAAAATACACCTTCAACATAACTTTCGGTTTAATATTCATACACAAGAACACATAACCATTTCACTATCTCAGCTTAACTCCTAATAGCCTTTCGGTTACATGTCATATACTCAATTTATTTATCAAACAACCTCATTTAAGTAGAGGCAATAGGTCGCAATCCATCTATCATACTTATCTCATGACATCATCAATTATATAATAAATGTGATTACTCAAAACTTACCTCGATATACTTGAACAGTTGCGGAATGGCTACTCTATTACTTTCTCTTTTCCCTTATCTAATTTTGATCCTCTTTGCTCTTGAGCTTAATTAAAACAAATAGATTTTTTTAATAACTTACTCAACTTTATTTCTTAATAGTCACATTTGACAATCATATATAACTTCAATATGTATTATATTTTATAAAATATGCCATGACTCGATTTCATGCTTATATAATCTATATCTAATTCGCATACCAGGCAAAGATTCACATAACTTATCATGCTTCCTTATACATGAATTTAACCATATTCCCGAATGTCTCTATAAGCATAAGGTACATACATAAGACATATATATATACTTATATATGACTATCACAATTTAATCATTTACTCATATTTATGCACGACCGCTTATACACATGCATATATATAATGCATGCTTTAATATCATATAATACTTTTATTATTTCAAATTACACTATGGCTCCAAGACATATAGCTAACTCCGAATCAACTTATTAAACATTTACCACATTACCAATTGCCATTTATCATCAATGCCGCACACACAAATACATACATACTCATATGCATAAAATCCGTTTATGTTTAATCTATAACCCGTTCGGCCTTAACTACTCAAACTTAGCCTTCATATTTAATTCCATTTTATGACCGAATGTAACAAATTCATATAGGTTTCACCTATGCCAAACAATGACCGAACCATTTAATCATGCTTATGGCCGATTATCATATTAACACGAGACACACAAACATCAATATCCAAGTATGCTAATATATCACACCATCAACTAAATCATACATATAGAAACATAAAATTCATTTGACCTATTACACTTTCATGTGCACATTTTTAACCATATAGCCAACACCTTAATAAACAATTTAAATACATATCACCTACCAATTCACATCTCTAAAATCCCCGATACAATCATTTTTTTTATCATAGCTGAATGTCACAAAACAAGGCATCCAAAATCTCAAATCACTTTATATAATCCATTCGGCCATTTCAAATTAGATACACAATTTTTTTTAAACTTAACATACTTTTATAATTTCAACTGAATGGAGTACTTTTATTAATTCAAAACAAAACATCAAAGTATCATTTCTAAATGAAAAATCCTCTCATGACCGATTGCTCCCATAGCTACCAAAATGAAAATTTGCACATGGGTTATGGAGGACCTAAGAAACTATCCTTAAATACACAAGTAATTTCTTCCAAAACACTTCAAACATACTAATGACATCAAAACATCTACTAAGAATTTCAAACTCCTTGGCCGAATTTCAATCCTCCCAAATAACAAAAATTTGAACCATGAAATAGGTAGAATTCAAACTAACCATCCAAATTATGCATAAATTTCCAATAGTGGCATTGTACATACCTTATTCTAGCAATCTCTTTAGCCGAAATTTTAACAAGAATTTCTTCTTCCTCTCTTCTAGCTACGGCAATGGAGGAACAAAGATGAACCAATTTTGGTTTCTCCTCCCACTAACCCATTATTTTATTACCCTTTATTCTTTTATTCATTCTTTAATTCATTTAGTTGAAAATAACGTTAATGGAAAATACATATAATATATTAATCAACAACATGGCCGGCCGCTATAAAAAAAATGGATAATTTGACATGCAAGTCCACTTTTTTTATAACATGCATTAGTAGACCATTTTAAACTAACCTATCACATTTCAAAAGTGTCTCACATAAATCCTATTTACTAAATTTCACATACATTAGACAAAAATCAAAGCACGAAACTTTCACATACAATAAGCATAAAATATAATGGTTAATTATTTAATGACTCAGTTTTGTGGTTCCGAAACCATTTTCTGACTAGGGTCAAATTAGGGCTGTCACAACTCTCCCCCCTTAGAAATTTTCGTCCCCGAAAATCTTACCAGCGAAAAGGTTAGGATAACGTTCTTTCATTGAGTCTTCTGGTTCCCAAGTCGCGTCTTCAACCCCATGTTTGAGCCACAGTACTTTCACAATGAGATTTTCTTATTTCGCAGTTCTTTTACTTTACGAGCCAAAATACGAACCGGTTCTTCTTTGTAACTCAAATCAGATCGAATCTCAACCTTTGATAGGCTAATTACATGCGATGGCTCGGATCTATAACGTCAAAGCATCGAAACATGAAAAACATTGTGAATCTTTTCAAGTTCAGGGGGCAAAATCAATCTGTATGCTACCGGCCCAACTCGTTCGGATATTTTATACGGCCCGATGAACCTCGGACTCAATTTGACCTTACGACCAAATTTGAGCACTTTTTTCCGAGGTGAAACTTTAAGAAATACTTTGTCTACGACCTGATACTCAATGTCTTTTCGTTTTAAATCCGCATACGACTTCTGACGATCTGAAGCTTCTTTCAGACTTTCACGGATCACTTTTACTTTCTGTTCAGCATCTTTAATCAAATCAACTCCGAAGATTTTACTTTCACTGAGCTCGGTCCAAAACAACAGTGTACGGCATTTATGACCGTACAAAGCCTTGTAAGGTGCCATCTTAATGCTTGATTGAAAACTATTGTTGTAAGCGAATTCAATCCAAGGCAAATACCGTTCCTATGAACCACTAAACTCAAGGATGCAATGTGACAGTCCTAATTAGACCCTAGTCAGAAAGTGGTTTCGGGACCACAAAAACCGAGTTTTATAAATAATTAAAAGTTATATTCTATGTTCATGATGTGAGTAAATGCATGTGTGAAAGTTTCAAGCATTAATTTGGTCATTTTTAAGTGAATTTATTAAAATGGACTTATATGAAACACTTTAGAAATGTGATAGGTTAATTTTTATAATGGTCTATTAGTGCATGTATTAAAAAGAGTGGTTTTGCATTTCAATTTACCCATAATATATATAGTGGCCGGCCAAGAAATGATGATGCTCCATAAATTCTAATTTAATATAATTTTTAAGTTAACAAATGATTTAAATAATTCTAATAAAATGAATTAAAAAAAAAAGAAATGATAGGGATGAATAATAGAAGAAAGAGAAGAGAGAGAGGGTGTTCATCTTCTTCTTCTTCTCTCAAAGCCGAAACAAAGATGAAGGAATAAGGGGAAATTTACCCCAAAGCAATTCGGCATTTTTCTTTAGCTAGTAAGAGGTAAGTTTTGAATTGTTGATTTGGTTTTATGATATGTTAAGTTAATAATTGGATGCACTCTTGGTAAAGTCAAGAAAGTTGAAACTTTTATGGTGGTTTAGGCATCATGCCATGAATCTAAGTGTTAGAACTAGAGGTTATTTTCATGTTGTATGGAATAAAAGGGGGATGATAGTATGGAATGAAGATTTTTGAATAAGTAGTTTAGTAGCACCTTGTACATTCGGTTATATTGAGTCTAATTGGAATGTTAATTTCTTTCTCTATGATTATTTTCCTTGTATGTTAAATGGTTCTTTGATAGGGCCGAATGAATTATGAAGGTCATAATTAGAATGAATGAAGTTTAAGGTGCGAATTTTAGTCTTGGTGATATGGATAATTCGGTTGAAATATCGAGTATGGGAGTTGCCATTTTAGGTTAAGATAAAAAAAATGATTAATAGGCATTAAAAGGTTAAATGTATGAAATTTGAAGTATAAGAACTTATAGGTAATTACATAGGTAATGTTAAATTTAATTTGGTATATTCGGCCATATAGGTGTATATGTTTGTGATATTATTTTTAACTCTCTATAATCGATTAAAGGAGTAATATTGGCTTATAAGGTTGAGTTGATTCATGATTTTGTATATTAGGATTAAATTACCTGAGATTAAGTTATCTTCATAGTGGTAGTACATTCGGCCTTGAAGCACTAATCAAACATTAGTTAAGGTTTTAATGTTTTGAACAAGGATAGTTGTGAAATGAAGTGAAAGTCATTAAATTATACATATAGGTATCCAGCAAGGTAATTAAACTACTAAATGTATTTATTCTAGTTCAAGAAATCAAAGGGGGAGAATCAAACAAGGGCAAAGCAAAGACAATTGAGTAGTCGATTGGGAATCATTTTCATCCAATATAAGGTAAGTCCTTAAGCATTTTTGTAAGGTTGATTAGTTTGTATATAAATAATACTAGTAAATCATAAAAGAATTCCTTTTTATAAGTATTCTTTTGGAGTGATTTTCCTATTTATTAATGTGACCATATGCGCTGTGACAGCCCTAGTGTGACCCCAGTCGGAAAGTGGTTTCGGGACCACAAAACCGAGTCATAAAAAAAATTAATTGCTATATTCTATGCTTATTATATGTGTACATGCATATGTGGAGGTTTCATTCCCTAATTTTGCCAATTGCATGAGAAATTATTGAATAGGGATCAATATGAGACATGGTGAAATATGATAGGCTAATTTAAAATGGTCTATTAGTGCATGTACCAAAAAGGGTGGTTTTGCATGTCAATTTACCCAAAAGAAGTAGAGTGGCCGGCCAAGGGGTGATGGAGCTCCACTTATCCTAATTTAATATGTTTTGTTTAGTTAACAATTAAAATAAAAAGGAATTAAAAAAGGAAAAAGGTGAATAAAATAAGGAGGGAAGAGGGAGTGCTCATCTTTTTTTTTCTTGGCAATTGCCGTAAGTGAGGAGAAGGAAGGGAGACTTGGTTATTTGATTTTGGCTTGGAAGATGGCTAGAATGAGGTATGTATTGAATGATTCTTGAAAATCTATGCATGTTTGAGATGGTTAGTTCCAATTCTACTCATCCTATAGATTAGACTTAGGATTTTGGGGTTGAAATTCGGCCAAGAAGTTTGAAACTCTTAGTAGATGTGTTAATGTCATTAAAATGGATAGTAATGTAGGAGATGGTGAGTGGTTAATTTCTTTTAACTTGAAAGTTGAGGTTAAAATGGGTTAAGTGATTGCCGAATCTACTTTAGGGGTGTAGGATTGTGTTCATGTTATATTGAATAGGTAGAGGTTGTAATGAGGTTGAAATTGTTGAATTGTTAGTTGGGTAACAAATGAAGCAATCGGCTATATGGGATAAAAATGGGATGTTCATTTTAGTTGTTGTTTCATTTTTGTGAGAAATGGGTCAAGTGTTCATGAGATGAAATGTTGTGATTGAGGAATTATAGGTGATAGTATAGATATACATATTCGGCCATCACTTGGGAGCTTATGTGATGTTGAGTATAAAATTAGCAAGGTGATTGCCGAATGTCCAAGTATGCATATGCATGTGTGATTAGATTATTGAAAGTATGGTAATTGCATAAGGTTATTAGCCGAATAGCTAAGAACACAAGGTAGCAAGATAAAAATTTTACCATGCCATTCCTTATGTCATAAAATCATTAAAATGTGAATACCAATATATGTAGCAAAGTGGTTGAATGAGTTAATTTATTTGAATGAGCTCAAGATCCTAAAGGAGAGGCGTCCAACAAGGGGAAATCGAAGATCATCGAGTAGTCGACTTGGAGTTATTTTACCCAACACAAGGTAAGTCATTAAGCATATATTTGGTATTGATTTAAATAGTCATAATGTCTATGTAATTATGTCGAATGGAATGATAAATATATATATACACGTATGCATGGGGTGATGAAAGTATTGAATGAAAAAGAAAAGAGGTGAGGTGTATTGAGATGTTGATTTCGGCACTAAGTGTGCGGGTATAAACAATTATGATCATGAGATTGGCACTAAGTGTGCGGGTTTAAATTGCATAGCACTAAGTGTGCAAGTTTGATTATATAGCACTAAGTGTGCGAGTTTGATTATGTAAGCACTAAGTGTGCGAGTTTGATTATATAACACTAAGTGTGCGGACTTACTATATGTTTTTGAAGCACTATTGACACTAAGTGTGCGACCTTATTGAGTTGGTCACGGACAGCGGATGAGTAAGTGTCTTGAGTTCATGGCTAATAGACGTTATGTTTATATTTGGAATTCTTGCTTGATAAGTTTTGAACCTATGTAATAATTATACTTGAAGTGACGTACATGAGATTCATCCTGGAATAGAGGGAATGTTATTTAGTTGCATGAATGTAACGAGAATGAAAGCATCCATGGAAAATGCCTCAAATACCATGTTGAGTAGCATATGAAAATTTGATGTAGTACTTTGTATGATATTGAGCCGAAAGGTCTAAGGAACCATGGCATAGTTGGTATGGGTGGAGAGAATTAACCCCTTTTCACTTGTTTTCTCATGTGATAATTTATTAATGGATAATTATGTAATGCTTATGACTTACTGAGTTATATACTCACTCGGTGTTTGCTTGTCACCTACTTTAGGTTTCTTGGACTCGTCTTTTTGCATGCTTGGGACCGTCATCGAAGTCATCACACCAGCTAGCAAGTTTTGGTACTTTCTTCTTAGTCGGTCTAGGAGAACATTTCAGCATGTATAGGCTATTATGTTGTGTTTGAACTTTGGTATGTAAACTTTCAGCCATGCGAAAATGGCATAAATGTTAATTTGGACTTTGGGTCCTATGATATTTAGTTATAAATCTTAGTAAATGGGTTTTATAATGTGGTCATGACTGATATTGGGCCAATTCGGTTTTGGTTGAATAATAGTTGAGGCCTATTCGATTTTTATGCCATATGTTATGGTTGATTATTTTTTGTGTTAAAATTCATGATATGGCAATAGTGTAGTAGGGAGATGTTTGACAATGATTAGCCTTTGGCATGGCTAGTCATGATCATAATTTGTGATATGTATGATGAATTATTAGTTAGATCAAGGAGAAATCACGAAATAGGCATAGTTGCTTTAGTAACAGATGCTGGCAGCAGCAGTGATGTGAGATTGAAAAATCACTAAAAATAGTAAGAATGGAATTAAATAATGAATAAATTATGTAATCGAAGCTCAATGAGCCTATTTTCATATGGAAGAAACGAAACAACCATATGAGCTGTATGTTAGGAGATAATTAAACTCTTGTGAAACAGGGCCAGAGCGATTTCTGGATCCCCTATTCCGACTTTAGAAATTCACCATAAATTAATCAGAGACAATTAGAAGTCATGCCTTATATGTATAGATTCCCTTTTGAGTCTAGTCTCATTAGAAACAAACGGAATAAGTATTGAAGCTCTGTAAAGGGAGATATCTAAGTCGTAATGCACAAAGGTCAGAGTAGTTGAACCCAGGAACAGGGACGACTTTAACTAATAAACTGTACCAATTTTCCCGACCAAAAATTCTAAAAAAATTCTACCATATAGATATATGAGTCTAGTTACAGGGAAATTTTACGGAACTGGATTTCGAGTTTCAGAACTCAAGATATGATTTTTAAAGTGACTAGTACGCAGATTGGCAGCTTGTCTGGGAAATTTTTAATAAGTGGTTTGAAGTCTGTTAACACCTCGTGTTCGACTCCGGCGACGGTCTCGGGTTCGGGGTGTTACATGCACTATTTGAATTAAGTAAATTGCCTTATCATAATGAGTTAACATATGGCACTATGTGTGCGGAATTAAGTGGCACTATGTGTGCCGATTTGGATGTTGAAGCATGAGAGAAAATCCAATGCACTGAGTGTGCGGTTTACTATGGCACTATGTGTGCGAGTGTGACGAGCACTATGTGTGCAAATTCGGTTGATAATATAAAATGTGCATGAAAGAACGAAGTGGTAGAACTAGTAACTAAAATATCGAACTTGAGACATGTGCTGAGTAGGTATAAATTTATCTAGTGCATCATGGTTCCATGCTTTGAGGAATCGGGTCTAAATCAATTGGGTTGTTTTGGTATTTGATTTGATTGTAGGACTTGGCATGAGATTGAACCGAAATTCTAAGAAATTATAGCATAGTTCGGTATGGTTGGAGTAATTGATCTTGCATTATTTGTTTTCTCTTATGATCTTTTATTAATGGACGGTAGTGTAATGCTTATGACTTACTGAGTTATATACTCATTTGGTGTGTTTACTTGTTACTTATTTAAGTTTCTTTGACCCATTTTGTGTGCTCGGGACCATCGTCGAAGTCATCACACCAGCTTGCAACTTTTTGGTACCTTCTTCTTAGTTGGTCTAAGAGAACATTTGGGCATGTATAGGCTATTATGTTTTGTTTGAACTTTGATATGTATACTTTTAGCCATGCGAATATGGCTTAAATGTTAAGTTTGGATTTGGTGTTATGTATGTCAAATTACTAGTTAATCCATGGAAAGCATGAAATAGGAAAAATTTACCATAAAATAGATTCAGACAGCAGTAGTGATGTGAATTTGAAAAATCACTAAAAATAGTAGAAATGGAATTAAATAATTAATAAATTATGTAATCGAATCTTGATGAGTCTATTTTCATATGGAAGAAGCAAAATAACTATATGAGCTATATTTTATGAGATGTTTAAATTTTTGTGAAACAGGGCCAGAGCGATTTCTGGATCCCCTGTTCTGACTTTGGAAATTCACCATAAATTTTACAAAGATAATTAGAAGTCATGCTTTATATGTAAAGATTCATTATTGAGTCTAGTTTTATTAGAGACAAACGACATAGGCATTGAAGCCCTGTACAGAAAGATATCTGATTCGTAATGCACAGAGGTCAGAGTAGTCGAACCCTGAAACAGGGGAGAATTTAACTAATAAACTGTACTAATTGGCCTGACCAAAAACTCATACAAAGTTTTACTAGATAGATATATGAGTCTAGTTTCAGGAAATATTTACGGAATTTTATTTCGAGTTTCGGAACTCAAGATATGATTTTTAAAGCGACTGTGATGCAGTTAGCCAGCTTGTCTAGAAAATTTTAAAATGAATTGTATGAGCTGTTTAAGTAATGAATTAAGCCCGTTAACACCTCGTGTTCGACTCCGGCAACGGTCTCAGGTACGGGGTGTTACATGCAACATCTTAACATATCCTCGAGTATCTGAATTATCCGCTCGGATTGACCATCCGTCTGGGGATGAAAAGCGGTGCTAAAATGCAACTTGGTACCCAATGCTTCTTGCAATTTCTTCCAAAATCGCGATGTGAATCTCGGATCTCTATCCGACACAATAGAAACAGGTACCCCGTGTAATCTGACAATCTGAGAGACATACAACTCGGTTAACTTATCAAGTGAGAAATTCGTACGTACGGGAATGAAATGAGCTGATTTAGTCAATCTATCCACAACAACCCATATCGCATCTTTCTTGCTCGGTGACAAAGGTAACCCAGACACAAAATCCATCGTAACTCGATCCCACTTCCACTCGGGTATCATGATCAGTTGAAGTAACCTTGAAGACACTTGATGTTCTGATTTCACTTGTTGACAAATTATACACTTCGATACAAAGTCAAATATATCACATTTCATACCATGCCACCAGTACTGACGTTTTAGATCATTGTACATTTTCGTGCTACCAGGATGGACCGACATTCAGCTATTATAAGCCTCATTCAAAATTATCGAAATAAGTTCCGAATTTCTTGGAACACATAGTCGACTTTTGAACCTCAAACAATCATTGTCGTCAATTTGAAATTCTGAATCCATATTCGAAATACATTCAGCTCGTTTAGCAATCAATTCATCATTGACTTTCTGAGTTTCACATATTTGATGAATCAATAACAGTTTGGCTTTTAATTCTGCTATTAACACATTATCGGATGAAATGGACAAGTGTACATTCATTGCTCGCAAAGCAAACAGTGACTTGCGACTTAAAGCATCGGCAACCACGTTAGCCTTTCCCGGGTGATAGTCAATGACAAGCTCATAATCTTTCAACAATTCAAGCCAACGTCTTGGCCGAATTTCAAACATACTAATGACATCAAAAGATCTACTAAGAATTTCAAACTCCTTGGCTGAATTTCAATCCTCCCAAATAACAAAAATTCGAACCATGAAATAGGTAGAATTCAAACTAACCATCCAAATTATGCATAAATTTCCAAGAGTGGCATTGTACATACCTTATTCTAGCAATCTCTTTAGCCGAAATTTTAACAAGAATTTCTTCTTCCTCTCTTCTAGCTATGGCAATGGAGGAACAAAGATGAACCAATTTTGGTTTCTCCTCCCACTAACCCATTATTTTATTACCCTTTATTCTTTTATTCATTCTTTAATTCATTTAGTTGAAAATAATGTTAATGGAAAATACATATAATATATTAATCAACAACATGACCGGCCACTATCAAAAAAATGGATAATTTGACATGCAAGTCCACTTTTTTTATAACATGCATTAGTAGACCATTTTAAATTAACCTATCACATTTCAAAAGTGTTTCACATAAATCCTATTTACTAAATTTCACATACATTAGACAAAAATCAAAGCACAAAACTTTCACACATGCATTTACACATATAATAAGCATAAAATATAACGGATAATTATTTAATGACTTGGTTTTTTGGTTCTGAAACCACTTTCCGACTAGGGTCAAATTAGGGCTGTCACAGATGTATATGGTAATTATATCATTTTTTTAGTAAGTGGACAATCATGGACTTTAAATAGATGATATTTATGGTTTTTACTTAAGGTTAAATTAGTAATTTTTGAAATTATATAGTAAAATAATAGCACAATGCACAAGGTTATCATCTTTTTAGTTTCTTCCACCGAATGAAGAAAAAAATAAAGCCATGGATAAGCTTCAAGGTTTGGCCACCTATTGTCCAAGCATGTAAGTCCATTTTTTCTTGGTTTTTAATAATTTCTACGTTTTTAAGATCATTGCAACTTAATCTAGCTAGCCTGTATCTCTGATTTCAAAACTGTTAAAGTATTTGAATGTTGCCATTGTTGAATGCTTGAGTGTTTACTTCAGCCTGTGATGATTCTAGAGTGGAAATGGGACAGAATTACAATGGATTTCATAACTGGATTGCCTCTGACTCTGAAGAAGAAAGATACTGTTTGGGTCGTTATTGATATATTGACGAAATTGGCTCATTTTATTCCGGTACGTATCGACTATTCACTTGATAAGCTAGCTGAATTGTACATTGCTGAGATTGTTAGATTGCACAGGGTGCTTAATTCTATTATTTTGGATAGAGATCCGAGGTTTACATTTCAATTTTGGAAAAAGTTGCAAGAGGCTTTAGGCATAAAGTTGAATCTTAGTACCACATTTCATCCGCAAACCGACGGTCAATCTGAAAGAACAATTCAGGTTCTTGAATATATGCTTCCTTATTGTGTTTTAGAGTTTGAAGGTAGCTGGGGAAAATATCTACCTTTAGTCGAATTTGCTTTTAACAACAGTTTTCAGTCGAGTATAAAGATGACACCGTATGAGGCATTTTATGGCTGCAAGTGTCGAACTCCGTTGTATTGGACTGAGCTCAGTGAGAGACAGATTCACGGGGTTGATTTGGTTAGAGAAACCAAAGAAAAAGTGAAAGTAATTTGTGATTGTTTAAAAGTAGCTTCGGATAGAAAAAAAATCATACGCGGATCTAAAACGAAAGGAAATTGAATTTCAAGTCGGTGATAAGGTATTTATGAAAGTGTATCTGAGGAAGAAAATTCTTAGATTTAGTTACAAGGGTAAACTGAGTCCTCATTTTATTAGTCCGTATGAGGTTTTTGAAAGAATAGGGTTGGTGGCATATTGGTTAGCTTTACCAACAGAGTTATAAAGGATCCACAATGTGTTCCATGTATTGATGTTTCGCGGTTATCGGTCAGATCCTTCGCACATAATTTCACCGACAAAGGTTGAGATTCGACCCGATATGACATATGACGAAGAATTGATTAAAGTGTTAGCTCGAAAAGTTAAACAGTTGAGAAATAAAAGCATAACCCTAGAGAAAGTCTTGTGGAAAAGACATGGGGTTGAAGAGGCTACGTGGGAACCTAGGGAAGCTATGAGAAAATAGTACCCAAACCTCTTTTCCGGTAAGATTCTCGGGGACGAAAATTCCTAAAGGGAGAGAGTTGTAACAACCTGTTTTTGGGTCAAACCGAAACAGTGGTTTCGAGACCACAAATCCAAAGTGGAAATATTTATTTTATTATTCCTTTAAGGTCTACAACATGATAGAATAATTGTGTGAAAATTTTATTAAGAAATTTTATCGATTGAGTGTCCAATTTGACTAGAAGGTCTAAATTGCAATAGGTGCAAAATTTGAGTTCTATAGGCTAAACATAGTAAATTGATATGAAATTCTAAATTAGAGGTCCTTAAATGGTGATTAGACCATTATATTTTGTATGGACAAAAATGGACATGGCTAAGTAATATTTTAAAGTTATGCATTAAGGGCATTTTAGTAATTTGTCAAATAAAGACAAAATTAACTAAATAAAAGTGTCCATCTTTTCAAATTAGTCCCCCCAAATTTGAAATTCACAAAGAGTGAATAGCTAGGGTTTTGGCCACTTTCAAGCTCGATTGTAAGTCCGTTCTTGCCCCATTTTTAACGATTTCTATGTTTTTGAAGTTGTCTTAATCTAATCTAGCCTTTCCAAGGACTAATTTGAAGAAGGATTAAGGTTTAAAATTTTACCCATGTTGGATGTGCTTGTATTTTGATGTTTGATGGTAGAAAATGTTTGTTTGTTGTTTGTTAAATGACTTTTGCAAAGTGATTTTCAGTAAAAAACGTCAAATATGGACTTATTTGTAAAAGTCTATAAAATGTATAGAAAAGTGTGAATAAATGAAAAATGTGGCCTATTATGAGTATAAATAACAATCGACTAGGCTTAGGTTGTGATGAAATTGAATGAATTCATTTTACGAGCCTAGGGACTAAATCGTAAAATGTTGAAAAATTAGGGGTAAAAATATAAATTTTGCCATAATATATTTTTGGGCTGAGTTGAAAAATGTGATGATTAAATAAGTTAAATGTGGTATTATAGATCAAGAAAAATGAAATTCGGGTGTAGATCAGGTGAAAAACAAAGTATTTGATGAATAAGTCCTTTTGGCCGTTTTTGTAACCGAGGTAAGTTTGTTTGTTAGATAAGATTTACATTAAATGTGTTTAATTACTTTAGTTTATGCATTAATTTTGTAATCTATCTTACGAACACATTTGACGACGTTTTGACAATCGAGAAATCCCAATCGAACCTTAGGAATAGATTAGGATACAAGTGACATGTCACTAGGGTTTTATGTTATGTGATTTCGAGTGCTGGTCTTGTATGTCCTATCAGTGGCTAAGTATACCGACATATGTTGCTGTTACTTGATAGCTTGTGTGAGCAACACCGTGTAGCTACGTTTCGACTGACAGTTTGTGAGAGCAGGCCCGTGGATAGTTCGAGAGCGAGCACATATGTCATATGAGATAAAAGTAGCAATAGCTATATATATGGCACCTTGTGAGCAAGGTTTCCCTTGTATCCGATATTATTATTCCAAGTGGTTCATTGGGTATGACAACAATGAGACTAAGTATGAAATTATTACTAGATGGTACAGGTATGTACTCAAAGCTTATGATTATTATTTCGTGAAATGATGATTTCAAGGTAAATTATGATGAAAGTGAATTATGATCATGAGATTATGGTAAATTATATTATCTTATGTTATATCACTTGCAAATTAATTTATGGTAGGGTTTGCTTATTTCTTACATATGTGCTTACTAAGCTATATAGCTTACTATATTTTATTCTTCCATGTTTTATAATGTCACCAAGCTAGCTCAGATTGGAGATCGTCGGAGATCGCATCACACTATCAATTTGTTATTTTGGGTACCGATGATTTTAAACATTTTTGAGATTATGGCATGTATAGGGACTTGGTCATTTTGTTATATGTGTCATTAAGAATTTGGCCAAATGTATTGGCTTGTAATTATCAAAGGCTTGATGTGGTGCTTGGCCTTGTAACTTGGCTTATTTTGGTTGAATTGGTTGTAAGCTTATATATATATATCTATATATGCATGCATGTGAAACAATATCTTGTGTGATGTGGTTTTTAAATGCTTGACAAATGGTTGAATATGGCTGAATGGATTGTTGTTGAATAGTTGAGGTTGGCCCATTGGTAGGCTATGAAATCTATGAAGAATTATGTACGATAAAAGTATGTGTGTTGGTAATCGTGGATGTGAGTTTGGTTTGATTTGGTTTGGTAGAATATGATGTTGTAAGTATGTTATACGTGATAATGAAATGACATGAATTGGCCTTGCTTGTGGATGTATTGGTTGTCCAAGTGTGCTATGAATTATGCCTTGAACTTGTGCATGTCTAGGTGTAAATGAGGGTGACAAATGGCTTGGTAAATAACCTTTATTATGTCCACACACTCGGCCTGTCCCATGGACATGTGTTTTGGCTATGTGTCCCCTGCACCTTAATTTTAAGAAACAAAATGCTCAGAATTGAGCACACGGGCAGAGACACAGGCGTGTGTCCCGACAATGTGAAGTCTGCACCTATTTTATGAAAATTAAATTATCCACACAGCCTAGCACACAGGCATGTGACTTGGCCGTGTGACTTCAATTTGTTCATGACTTACAAGTCAGAGAGTTACATGGGTTAGGGACACGGGTGTGTGTGACCACACGGCCTGCCCACACAGGCGTGTCCCAAACTACACGGGGGTGTGACCCCTGTTTATAGCAAAAATTTTCTAAGTTGTGTAAAAATTTCTCGAGTTGTCGATTTAGTCTATTTCCACTTTCGAAGCATGTCTTAGGCCTCGTAGGCTCGTATTAGGGACTTTATGTTTGAATGCAAATGGTTTTAATTTGAATGAAAATATATGACTTGGAATTCTATGTTTGCCTGCGATGTGAGTCCGATAATGCCTTGTGTCCTGTTCTAGCGTCGAATACGAACAAAGGGGTGTTACAAACATGGCAACCAACCTCGAGCTCTTATACCTTTGAATGGTGTCCTGCACACTCACTTAGTACGTTAACCCTCCTTTAGGCCTTATTAGGCCTCTAAGGTCAAAAAACAACTCAAATTACACTTTTTATTGAATTAAAACTAAATTTGAAAAACTACTTAACACATAACATAATTCCTTGTACTGAAGCTCCTTAAGTATGAAAACTAGTTTAATTTGCTACAAAGAATTATGACAGATCAAACTCCCCCACACTTAAGTCATCGCTTGTCCTCTAGCAAAGAAAGATAAAAATGAAAAATAAAATACGCCTCTTAAACAAGCATGATACAAAACTAGTAGAGCATATAGCTATGAGAAATCATATATACACATAATTCTGGCTTGATATGTAAATGACTGACTATTTTCAATCTCAAACACATAAGTTTAGTATAGTAAAAAGTATACAAATAGTAAGGTCCTCAAATATATGGATCCATCAATAAATCATACATGTAATTTGAATATTCTAGCAGAGTACATACAGTCATTCTTGTATTTACTCAATATGAGGTAAATTCATCAATAGATTTACCTAGATCACATAGGACTTTTCTGCTTGTAACATTTTGAGGCTTAAGACAAATATGGAATTCAAAAACAAGAAGCATCAAAACAGTTTCAAGTACGAATGTAGTTTGGCATATCGTATTGTCCCCTGTTCTCCCCTTTAATAACCTTGCTCACTTATCACCGTATTTCTCATTCTCACACATTCCTTATTTCTCTACATAGGAAATCACAACATAATAAAGTAATTATGTCTAGCTCATGAGTTTTTGTGCACTAATGACTGAGTTTTTCTATTTTGTGACTTTGCCACATTTGACTTTTTCAACACTTCTCACTCACAATGCTTTTATTTTTCAAATACTTTTTCTACTTGTTTTGACCTTTTTTTAACTTTTTCTTTTGTATTGCACATGTTGGCTATCTTATAATCACTAGATAACACTGTTTCTTCCTATTTCACTCTGATTTTACAAAATCCGCCATGATGTATCTACTTAACCCTCAATGCCTATAGCCAGACGTCTAAATTCATGCAATTTTGGGACCAAAGAAAAAATGGAAGTACAAATTGGTGTTTTGGCTCGATTTTTGTATGAAGGTTCATCAAGAAATGTTTTTTGGCTCAAAATAATTACTAACGATCCATAAATAGGTTTAGTTTTTTGGCTCTAGGTTATACCAAACAATGCCTTAGGTTATCCCTAGGTATCTCAATATTCACAAATTTAATCAATCAAGTAATCACAAATTTAACTATTTATCATTCCCACTAGCATGCTCGTTTCCCTATATTTTCTATGACATTTGGTATATTCAATTACTTAATGCTTATTTATAGTGTAATATATAGAACTTATTAGTCTAACAATTGGAAATTTAAAATCATTCACTATCATGCCAAATTTATAGTAAACACGACCAACCTATATATATGCTCCTAACCAATCACTTGTATTTCTATAAGATCAAGCACACTTTAACAAGAAAAATAAAAAAAAATTCCTATGTTACCCCCACACTTTAGATAGCATATTCTCCTTAATGTGCAGCCCTGAATATATAAGGAAAGAAGTTACCCGATTGATCGTGATATTGCCATGGTCTAATGGTCGGTTGCTTCCTTCCTTGTTTGTTGAAAGCTTGTAAATGTCATGCTTCTATCATGTGCGGTTCCTACATAGAAAATTTGCAATAGAAATGAAAAAAAAAATATAGAAATCTATTGTTAAGGCTACTTTTAAAGCAATAAAAATTATCCCAAGCTAATTACATTCCCAAAATAAAATTAAAAATTGAAAAGTTTGGTCAATCCTCCTCTTCTTGGGAATCCAACTCATCCCCTTCCTCATCATCTTCTTTATCTTTACTATCTTCCCTTTCCTCACTTCCTTGCACTTCTTCTTCATAATGGGAATGAATCAAACCAAACATTTCTAGCGGATAGTTTGGTACTCTTATATTGTTCTTCTCTGCAAATTCTTGAAGAACTGGGCTCGTCTCTTGCATCCATCTTATCATCCATTCCCTTTGTGGAATGCTACCCTTGCTAATTTCTTTTCGGGGTGTTAGTCTTACTTTTCATTTAAGAAAAGCGAGGACGTCCATCTTTTGTTTTTTCTCTGGTTCCAATCTTTAATCTATTTCTGATTGAGCTCTACATACTATGTGTACATAGAGTCACCTATCAGGCTCTTTGCCGGTCATATAAACTGCTGGAAACATAAAAATATATAGACTTTTTCATACGCTTGTTAACTCAAATTCATATAGTTTCATAGTAATTCTTGTCAAAAAATATAATAAAATTTTCATAAATTTTGATTTATTTTCGACAGATTTTCACAAAAGGTGAAAATTGGCTCGGCAAACATTGCTAGAAGCTCAAACCATTAAGCGATTTCTAAAGCATTGAGGCGAATAAATTTTTCAACCTAAGACGGTCCAAATTATGAATTTTAATACATAATGTAATTAATTTTAATTTTAATCCAATTTTTTTGGTTAAATAATTATTATTGATTATATTATGGAAATGAGGCCTAGTTGTACTAATACGAAAGACTGATCCAAATGAGCAATCCAGCTGCCCAAACCCATCCAAAATGCTGACCCAATCAGCTTAAATTAGCTGATTTATTGACTTGAAAATCAACCCTTGAAGTATCCTTGAAATCGCATTCAAACCCTTCCACTTATTATGATTTTGTAGATTTGCCCTTAGCCAAATATAGCAGGTTAAAATCATCAACAAATGCATTAGTGGTGGCCGGTCATAGGGGGAGTTAATGACTAATATTTCTTTGCTAAAATTAGCAGCCAATCCCACCTATAAATACCTCATTTTGCTACTCATTTCAGAAGTGAACTCAACTGAATTTAGTCACAACACATTCTCTCTTCACTCACTTTTCTCCCCTTTTCTTTCTTGTCATTTCCTTTGTCGATCCTCTTAAGAAAGAGCCTTTTTTTGCCTTGGAGTAGCATCACTAGAGTGTTCATAGAGGCCTCGAATTGACAATGAATAGAGATGAAAAGGATCACAATAGTGACTTCAAAGAGATACTAGATTCGTTTCTAGTTCCCTACTCTGTTATTTCCTTGATTATGTTATGATGAATGCTCATTGTTTTGTTACTTTTATTAATTAAAATGAATTAAATTTAATTCATGTTAGATTGATTGCATTCTATTACTTAATTTATTAAAAATCATGTTTGAGTTGTTATAGGCCTTGTTGATTTGTTCAATTAAATAAAATCATGTTTATGTTATGCTTGCATTTAAATTGTAAAGTAACAATTGAATTAATTGTTACGTGGATTGAAATTGTAATTAATGGACACAATATTTAATTGGTACATGTGTAATCTTTTAAGGTAGCTGAAGGTTGAATTAACGATGATACTAAACAATACATTAGCCTTGCATAACTTTCAGGATTTTTTATTAAATTGTTTCAATATAGAGATATATTGTTACCTCACTTAATCTTTTACTTGCTTATGAAAATTGAATTAATTTTTTAAATTGGCATAGAGATATGTACAAGAGATTATTTTAATTTCATAAGTATGTATGTGCATTAACACATTTTCTTATCAAAATTTGTTTAATCGATTGAATTGACATAGAGATATAGTCAAGAGATAAATGGGTTTTGGTAGGTGAGTATGTTCATAAGTTAGCAAATTGCCGAGTTTCCGTGAATTAAATTCGTAACAAACATGAACATGGTTCTGATAAAGTTAAGTTAAAGAATGCAATTGATCTAGCGCATTTATGTCATATTGATTAAAACTTGTTTTGAAATCGTGCATTGGAAATTGTTATTTTTTATTTTATTTTACTTAATTTAATTCATAATATTAATTAAACCCCTTTTCAAATCATCAAAATTTCACCACCAACTTGTTAAATTATTTATTTCATAAATATTTCTTTGCACAGTTCTTGTGGGTATGATAACTCGACATTTACTTGTCGCTTTATTACTTGTTGAGATTGTGTACACTTGCACATTTCCATCATTCCAAGTTTTTGGCACCGTTGCCGGGGATAGTTTTAAAGGTCATTATTTGTGAATTTGTTAATATTGCATTTTGATTTATTTTTTCTATTCAATTTTAACTTAGCTAATTTTTTTCTGGGATTGTTTCAGGTATTTATGAGTTTTAATCGAATTATTGATTTACTCCTCATAGATCCCAAAATTGAAAGAATTTTTCGACAAAGAATAAGGCGAGCAATTCAGAGAAGGATCGAAGAGATGAACTTTGAAAATTTAAATCAAGGAAACAGAGCAAAACCTGTTCAAAATCCTACCTTATTGCTAATGATAGGGATAGAGCTCTAAGACAGTATGATGTGCTAATATTTCATGAACTTATATGGGTATTAAGAGACTCAAAATCAAGGCACAACAATTCGAGCTGAAGCCAGTCATGTTCTAGACGTTTCAAACAGTGGGCCAATTCAGTGGAATGCCTACCAAAGATCCTCACCTCCACTTAAGACTATTTATGGAGGTGAGCGATTCTTTCAAGCTAGCTGGAGTACTCGAAGATGCACTACGATTAAAGTTGTTCCCATATTCGCTAAGGGCTAGAGCTTGAGCCTGGTTGAACTCATTGCCACCACATTCCATTACCACATGGCAAGAGTTAGCAGAAAGATTCCTTATGAAGTATTTCCCACCTAGCAAGAATGCTAAGTTGAGGAATGAGAGCACTACTTTCCAACAAATGGATGAGAAGTCCTTGTATGAGGCATGGGAAAGGTACAAATAATTATGATGAAAGTGCCCTCATCATGGAATCCCGTATTTCATTCAACTTAAGACATTCTATTAATGATCTCAATGCTCACACAAGAATGGTAGTAGACGCTTCGACTAATAGAGCTCTTCTTTCTAAGTTTTATAATGAGGCTTATGAAATTATTGAAATAATTGCTAGCAATAATCATCAATGGTTAACCAATCGAGTAGTGTCAGGAAGATGAGTCACTGGAATTCATGAAGTGGATGCTCTCACTTGACTAGAATCTCAAATATCTTCGATTTCCTTAATGCTTAAAAATTTTACCACTAATGGGTTTAATAATTTTACAGCTCAGCCACTGAATCAATACAGAAATGTAGCCTGTGTTTATTGTGGGGAAGGACACTTGTTTGAAGAATGTCCATCAAACACAAAATCCATGTATTACATGGGTAACCAAAACCAAAATCGAGGAAGTAAAGGACTGCAATCCAATTTTTATAACTCATCTTGGCAAAACCACCCTAATTTCCCTTGGAGTAACAAAGGAACTGGGCCTAATAAAACTTATGCACATCCCAGACTAACCTGGCCAACTGGATTTACCCAACAAGTTTAGAAACCAACCCAAGTTGAACCATCCAATGGTTTGAAAAACCTGTTAAAGGCATACATAGCAAAAAATGATGCCTTAATCCAAAGCCAAGCAGCTACATCAAAAAACTTTGAAAACCAAGTGGGTCAACTTGCCACTGAACTTAGAAACTGTCTACAAGGTGCTTTGCCTAGTGATATGGAGAATCTAAGAAATCTCTGGAAGGAGAATTGTTAAGTGTTGACATTGATGAGTAAAAAGATGTTAGAGCCTAACGCTGTCGAAGTTGAAAAGGAGCCAACTGATGCTCAAGATGCAGTGGAAGTTCAACCAAGTGTTGAAACTCCAATCTCGTTAGAACCAGTCAATTCTTATAAGCTAACAACTTCATTATATGCAGAAATGCCATGGAAGATGAATTAGCCAGTTCAAGTAAAAAATCCTCCACTATCCTACCCTTAAAGACTTTAGAAGCAGAAGCAGGAAGTCAAGTTCAAGAAGTTCCAAAATGTACTCAAGCAACTTCATATCAACATTCTGTTGGTAGAAGCACTTGAACAGATGCCAAATTACATCAAATTTATGAAGGATATCTTTTCTAAGAAACGAATATGTAGAGAATTTGAGATGTAAGCCTTGAAAAAAGAATGCAGTGCATATATTCAAGATAAACTACCCTCAAAGTTGAGGGATCCTGGATGTTTTACCATACTTAGAAACATTGAAGCAACTTATTGTGGTAAGGCAATATGTAATTTGGGTGCGAGCATTAACTTGATGCCCATGTCAATATTTAGAAAGTTAGGGATAGGTGAAGTTAGACCTACTATGGATACACTTTAATTAGCAAATCGATCTTTAGCACATCCAGAAGGAAAATTTGAGGATGTATTGGTATGTGTAGATAAATTTATTTTTCCTGTTGACTCTGTTATCTTAGGCTTTGAAGTAGATAAAGAGAGCCAATCATCCTAGGAAGGCATTTCCTAGTAACTAGAAAGACCCTTATTGATGCGCAAAAGGGCAAACTAGTTTTTAAATCCATGTGATTTCCTATGTAGTTGATGATTGTTTTGTAGTATCCGAGTTAGAGGAATTATTGGTGGAAGAGGAACTCAAATCTGTTGAGGATCATTTGGAACAAATTTTTTTTTAGACCTTTCAAGTGATGATGATGGGGAGGAACAATTAGCTTTGCTGGAAGCTAACCAGAGGGGATTTAATCTACAATCCCATTTTGAGCCTTTGGAATTAGAGAGCAGAGATTATGTTCAACCGAAAGCGTCAATCGAAAAGCCGCCTAAATTAGAACTCAAGGTACTTCCTTCACATTTGAAATATCTTTATTTAGGTGGCACCTCTACTTTACTTGAGATTATTTCAGCTTAGCTAACTAAAGAACAAGAAGAAAACTTATTCGAGTGTTGAAAAAATTCAAGAAGGCTACTGGATGGACCATAGCTGAAATTCGTGGTATTAGTCCTTCTATGTGCATGCATAAGATCATCCTAGAAGATTACAAGAAAGGGACGATTAATAAACAACAAAAATTGAACCCCGTTATGAAGGACGTGGTAAAGAAAGAAATCATCAAGTGGTTAGATGCATGTATAATTTACCCCATCTATGATATCTCATGGGTAAGTCCGGTCCAAGGCGTGCCAATGAAAGGAGGTATCACGGTCATAGGGAATGAAAACAATGAGTTGATACCGACTTGAACGGTTATAGGATGGAGAATTTGCATAGATTACCAAAATTGAACAAGGCGACTAGGAAATATCATTTTCCTCTGCCTTTCTTGGATTAAATGCTGGATAGACTCGCGGGACGAGACTATTACTATCTTTTAGATGGTTACTCAGGGTACAATCAGATTACAGTAGCATTAGAGGATCAATACAAAATGACATTCACATGTCCATACGGTATGTTCGCATTTAGATGCATGCCATTTGGTTTATGTAATGCACCTGCCACATTTCAAAGATGCATGATGGCTATTTTCTCTGACATGGTTGAGAAGTACTTGGAAGATTTTATGGATGATTTTTCAGTGTTCAGAGATACTTACGATGATTGCTTAGAAAATCTATTAAAGGTATTAAAGAAGTACGAAGAAACAAACCTTATACTCAATTGGGAAAAATTTCATTTCATGGTACAAGAAGGTATTGTTTCGAGGCACCGAATAATAAGACAAGGGATTGAAGTTGATAAAGCCAAGGTAGATGTCATTGAGAGACTCCCACCTCCAACATCTGTAAAGATGTTAGGAGATTTTTGGGACGTGTCAGATTCTATTATAGATTCATCAAAGACTTTTTCAAGATTGCTAAACCTTTGTGCAAATTATTGGAAAAGGAGACAACATTCAACTTTGATGAAGAATGTTTAAAAGCTTTTAATGATCTAAAGAATTGGTTAGTTTCCGCACCAATTATCGTCACATCGGATTGGGAATTTCCATTTGAGTTAATATGTGACGCAATTGACTTCGTGGTAGGAACTGTGATGGGCCAGCAAATGAACAAGGTTTTTCATTCCCTCTACTACGCAAGTCGGACTTTGACATGAGCTCAATTGAATTATACGGTAACCAAAAAAGAATTACTTGCTATTTTTTTTTGCTTTTGACAAGTTTTGATCTTATCTTGTAAGTACTAAAGTGACTGTTTATACAAATCATTCGGCAATTAAATATTTTCTCACCACGAAAGATGCCAAGCGGAGATTGATTTGATGGATACTTCTACATCAAGAATTCGATCTAGAATTTCAAGCTTAAAAAGGGGTAGAAAACTAGGTAGCAGATCATAAATCTAGATTGGAGCCAAAAGAGGGAGCTTATACTTTTGTACCCATACAAGAATCATTCCCAAACGAACAGATACTTAAGGTAAGTCATGTCCATAATAGCCCTTGGTTTGCTGATTTTGCTAACTATTTAGCCTGTGGTTTAATGCCCTTTGGTAAGCAAAGGAAAAAGTTTCTTCACAATGTGAAGTACTATTTATGGGAAGAGCAATACTTTTTCAAGAAGTGCATAGATCAGATGATTAGGAGATGTGTGGCAGAAGATGAGGTACATGAAATATTATATCAATGTCACATATCCTTGAGTGGGGGACACTTTGGAGGTTCACCTACTGCGACAAAAGTATTACAAGTCGAATTCTTTTTGCCAACTTTATTTAAAGATGTAACACCCCTTACCCGTATTCAATGTCGGAACAAGGTCCGAGGCATTATCGGACTTACATCACAAACAATCATACAAATCGAGTCATAAATTGGCGACCAAATTAAAGACCATTTACATTCAATCATAAAGTCCCTAATACAAGCCTACGAGGCTCAAAACATGCTTTGGAAGTGGTTCGGGACTAAACCGACAACTCTGGAAAATTTTACAAAACTTAGAAAATTTTTCCACTAACAAGGGTCACACACCTGTGTGGTTATGAGACATGCTCGTGTGGTCAGGCCATGTAGCTACACACGCCCATGTCCCTACCCCGTGTAACTCTCTGTTTTGTAATACATGAACAAATTGATGTCACACGGCCAAGTCACACGCCCGTATGCTAGACCGTGTGGATAATTAAATTTTCACAAAATAAGTGCAGACTTCACACACCCAGGACACACGCCCATGCATGAGGCCTTGTCATCCACACGGCTGAGACACACGCCCATGTCTTTTCCCATGTGCTCAATTCTAAGCATTCTGTTTCTCAAAATTAAGGTGCAGGGGACACACGGCCAAAACACATGCCCATGGGTCAGACCGTGTGTCACACACAGCCTAGACATATGCCTATATGGACGAAATAAAGGCTATTTACCAAGCCATTTGCCACCCTGATTCACACATACACATACCAATTCAATGGCACAAAACGTAATATACTTAGGCAACCAAAACAACCACAATTATGACCAACACATGCCAAAACAATAGCAACATCTATCCTACTCACAACATTTATTATGTCTAAATCAATCATGCAAATTTCACATTCATTAAGCCTCAATTTACTACTTTTAAGAGACCTAATTGTACACAAATTTATCATCTCATCAATATATCACATTTCCATCATTCACCAAGAATACGATGACCATATCACCAAAGACATTAGCACATATATGAATGTACTTAGGCTTATAACCATGTTAGCCAAAATAAGCCAATTTACATTGCTAAGTATCAAATCAAGCCTTAGACAATTACAAGCCAATACATTGGCTAAAATCATAATGACACATATAACAAAATGACCAAGTTCCTATACATGCCATACTTTCATAATACTAAGATCATCAATACCCAAAAATGAGAGTTTGATAGTGCGATTCAAATCTCTGACGATCTCCAATCCGAGTTAGTTTGGCGAAACTATAAAAAACATGGAAAATAAACAGAGTAAGCTATATAGATTAGTAAGCTCGTATGCAAGAAATAAGCAACCTTACCATGCATATAACTAGGGGTCAGCGTTTGATCGAATTGAATCGAATCAAATGAAAAAATTTTGAGTTAATCGAGTTGACGAATCATATTTTATCATCCTAATTGATTTGAAATTTTCTCGAATCGAATCGAGTGAGATGAAATTCGAATCGAATCAAATCAAATATATTTGTTCGAGTTAAATTTTAAAAAATAATTTTGGGTCCTTGTAACCATTGTCACCCATCGTAGTAAAATTTGTCCACCTTAATTAAAATTTTATTAAATTTCATCACCTCATAATTTATTTATTAATCTTTTATATACGGGTTAACTTCTTTTCTTGCTTAGTTGTTTCAATTATCTTCAGATTCTTGTCACTATGTATTTTGGAATTAAAAAATATATTAAATGTAAAAATGTGATTTTTTAATAAAAGTTATTTTAAAGATAAAATGTGAAATTGATACCAATATAAAATTTTAATGGCATAATTAATAATTCAATTTTAATATAAATATTCAATATCACTAAACAATTCAATGATATAAATAATATAAAATGTGAAATTTAATTTAATAATATAAATAGTAGATATAAAATAAAATTATTACTATTTATGTTTAGTGTTTTTTTTGGATAATTTTGATTTTTTATTTGAGAGTAAAGGGTAAGAAGTAAAAATTTAGGGGGAAAATAAAAAGTTTTGGGGGATAAAGGTTTGAGGGAAAGTAAATAGGGGAACTAAAATTTTGGAGGGAAAATATTTAAAAAAAATTGGAGGGGGGGAATGGATTTGGGGATGATGGGAGGTGGGATTGAAAGGAAGCAAAAATTTTAAGGGGAAAGTAGGAAGGAGTAAAAATTGTGGGGAAAATAAAAAGTTTTGAGAGTTTTTGGGAGTAAAATTTGAGAAAAAGTAAATGGGAGAGTAAAATTTTGGTGGGAAATGGATTTTGGGTAGATTGGGAGGTTGGGATAGAAAGGGAGTAAAAGTTTTGGGGGGAAAGTGGGAAGGAGTAAAAGTTTTTAGGGAAAAGTAAAAAGGTTTAGGAGTTTGGGGTAAAAATGTAAAATATTATAGTTTGATATTCGAATTATTCAAATTATTCGAGTTATTCGAATTTGAAAACTCAACTCGATTCGAACTCGAAATTTGAAAAAATCGAGTTAACTCGAATAACTCGATTAACTCGAATAACTCGATTCGTTTGACTCGAAATTCAAATTTTTTCTATTTTTTTCGAGTCAAATTGAGTTTTGCTCACCCCTACATATAACATTCAAATAATATAACATAATTAAATGTAAATTTACCGTAGTCTCATGATTATAACTCATTTCACCACAAAACTTACCTTGCATTCATCGTTTCAAGCATTTAATAAACATGGGCTTTATGTACATACCTAAACCATCTCGAAATGAATTTACACATATTCTTATCTTTAGCATACCCGTGAACTACTCGGACTAAGAATGTTTGATACTCGGGATTTTTGCACACTAAGTGCCACATACGTAGCCAATGCTACCTCAATCTTATATCACATAATCGCTTGCTCTCGAGCTGTAGACGGGCTTGCTCACACAAGCTGTCAGTCAAGAAGTAGCTGCACAGTACTGCTCACACAAGCTGTCAGTCAAGAAGTAGCTACACAGTACTGCTTACACAAGCTGTCAAGTATACTCAGCCATCGGTAGGACGTACAAGACCAGCACCAAGATCACATAATCACGTAACACATAATGACCCTAGTGACATGTCATTTGTATCCTAATCTATTCCTAAGGTTCAATGGGACTTTTCATTTGCCAAATCGTCGTCGAACTCGTTCGTAGAATTATATTCATTCACAAAATCAAACATACAATTCATGCAATATTAAAACATATAAGTACAATTATTCTAAAGCTTATTTTTAACATACGAACTTACCTCGTTACAAAATGACTAATAGTTCGATTTAGTCGGCAACCTTGTTCTTTCCCCAGCCTAGGTTAGAACCTCATCTTTCTTGATCTATAATACCACATTTAACTTATTCAATAATCACATTATTCAATTTAATCCCAAAAACACCTTATGGTAAAAATTACATTTTTACCCCTAACTTTTCAACTTTTTTACATTTTAGTCCTTAGGCTTGTAAAATGATTTTCATTCAATTTCATCATACCCAAGCCTAGTGAATCTATTCCTTGCTCATAACAACCCACAATTTTCATTTATTCACATTTTTACACACATTTTACAACTTTACAAATAGGTCCCTATTTGACATTTTCATCAAAAATCACTTGGCAAATGTTGTTTATCTAACACCAAACATACATTTTCTACCATTAAACATCAAAATACACAAATATTCAACATGGATAAAATTTTAGACTTTCATTTTCTTTCAAATTAGTCCTTAGAATAGCTAAATCATGTTACAACATTCACAAAAACATAAAAATCATAAAAAACGGGACAAAGACAGACTTACAATCGAGCTTGGAAGCTTGGCCAAAAACCCTAGCTATGGTTGCTTGAGAAATTCGGCTATGGGGGACTAAATTGGAGAAGATGACATCTTTTTATTAGTTAATTTTTCTTTATTAACCAAATGACCAAAATACCCTTAATGCCAAACTTTGAAATTTCACCTAACCATGTCCATTTTTGTCCAACTTGAAGTATAATGGTCTAATTACCATTTAAGGACTTCCAATTTAAAATTTCATAGCAGTTAGACACCTCTAGCTTCTAGAACACACATTTTGCACCAATTGCAATTTACTACTTAGTCAAATTGGACACTCTATCGATAAAATTTCTTAACAAAATTTTCACACAATCATTCAATCACACAGTAGACCTTAAAGAAATAATAAAAATAAATATTTCTACTTCAAATTTGTGGTCCCAAAACCATTGTTCCGATTTGACCCAAAAAAAGGCTGTTACAACTCTCCCCCTTTTAGGGATTTTCGTCCCCGAAAATCTTACTAGAAAAAAGGTATGGGTACTGTTTTCTCATAGCCTCCTCGGTTTCCCACGTAGCTTCTTCAACCCCATGTCTTTGCCACAAAACTTTCACTAGGGCTATATTTTTATTTCACAACTGTTTAACTTCCCAGGCTAGAATCTTGATCGGTTCTTCGGCATAAGTCATGTCGGGTCGAATCTCAACCTCAGTTGGTGAAATCACATGAGATGGATCTAATCGATATCGTTGCAACATAAACACATGAAACACATTATGGATTCTCTCTAATCCCGACGGCAAAGCTAACGGATAAGCCACTGGTCCTATCCTTTCAATAATCGCATACGGACCAACAAAGCGTGGACTCAGCTTACTTTTACGACCAAATCTATTGATTTTCTTCCACGGAGATACTTTCAGAAACACATTATCACCAACTTGAAATTTAATTTCCTTTCGTTTTAGATCCGCGTACGATTTCTATCTATCCGAAGTTGCTTTCAAACAATCACGAATTACTTTCAGTTTCTCTTCAGTTTTCCTAACCAAATCAATCCCGTGAATTTGTCTCTCACTGAGCTTGGTCCAATACAACCAAGTTCAACACATACCGCGATACAATTCCTCATATGGTGCCATCTTTATACTCGACTAAAAACTATTGTTATAAGCAAATTCGACTAAAGGTAGATATTTTTCCCAACTACCTTGGAACTCTAAAACACAACAGCAAAGCATATCTTTGAGTACCTGAATTGTCCTTTCAAATTGACTGTCGATCTGCGGATGAAATGCGTACTAAAATTCAACTTTGTGCCCAAAACCTCTTGCAACTTTTTCCAAAATCGAGATGTAAATCTTGGATCTCTATCCAAAATAATAGAAATAGGCACTCCATGCAATCTAACAATTTCAGCTATGTACAGCTCAGCTAGCTTATCAAGTGAATAGTTGGTATGTATCGGAATAAAATGAGCCGATTTCGTCAATCTATCAATGCCCGTGTGTCTATCCATGTGGACAAAAATAAGGCTAGTTACCAAGCCATTTTGCCACCCTTTGATGCACGCACCTACACAATACAACATAGAACCAATCCAAGCACAAATATATAACCAAATCAACCACAACTAAGACATCAACATGTCATGCACATGCTACCATCTTTTATGCACAAACATCACATACTCATCAACCCAAATCATGTAAATTTCCACATCCATGGAAAACATCATCATATAAATTACTTAAACCAATAGTAGCCAATTTCAAATGACCTTATACAAAATGAACTTTCAACCAATATAAGCCAACACATTTGGCCAAATCAATTATGACACATAACAAAATGACCAAGTCCCCTATACATGCCATAACTAAAAATGTTGAGATCATTGATACCAAAATAATTGTTGATAGTGTGAGTGGATCTCTGACGGTCTCTGATCCTCGAGCTAGCTTGGTGACACTATAAGATAAGGGAAAGAAAATGGGAATAAGCTTTATAGCTTAGTAAGTTCCTATGTAAATAATAAGCATCATAACCATACATTTAACATACAATTAGCATGATAAAAATTAACATGAATGATATTGAAATCTTTAGTCTTAACTTACTCAATCATAACCTTACCAAGGCTTCATCACATATTGAGCTCATTATGTATGAGTTTTACGTACATACCTGTACCAACTCGTAACATATCATAGCCTTTCACAACTTTGACATTCCCGTTGAACGCTTGAAATATTAATAGATACTCGGAATCTTGCACATAAATGCCATATATGTAGCCAAAGATACATCATATCTCATATTACATATATACTCGTTTCGAGCTATTCTCGGGCCTGCTCACACAAGCTTTCAGTCAAGATGTAGCCACACAGTGCTGCTCACACAAGCTATTAGGTATCTGCAACTTATGCTTGACTACCCAGCCACTGGTAGGACGTACAAGACCAGCACCCGGATCACATAAACACATGGGTTCCTAGTGACATGTCACTCGTATCCTATTCTATTCCTAAGGCTCAACTGGGAATTCTCGCTTGTCGAAACTTTGTCGAATACATCGAAAGAGTCAATCACAATTCATACAATATTAAAACATTTAAAACATAAATATAACAATGCATTATTTAAATACGAACTTGCCTCAGTACAAAAATAATAGAATTTGACCTAATCGACAAACTATGTCTGAACCTCGTTTATCTTGATCTATAATAACAAATGTAACTTATTTAATACACACAGTGTTCTATTCAATCCAAAAATCATATTATGGAAAAATTACATTTTTGCCGTTAATATTTCACATTTTTATAATTTAGTCCCTAGGCTCGTGAAATGATTTTCAACCAATTTCTTCATTACCAAGCCTAGCCAAACCATATACATGCTTATAATAGCCCTTCTACTCAATCACACTTTTACTACTTATTTTATAACTTTTAGAAATAGGTCCTTTTTACATTTTTAACGAAAATCACTTAGCAAAAGTTGTTTATCTAACACCAAAAATGCATTTTCTACCATTAGATATTAAAATACACAAATGTTTATCATGGGTCAAACCCTAGACCTTAATCATACCTCAAATTAGTGCTAGAAGTAGGTAGATCGAGTTATAACGACTTCAAAAATGTAAAGAGCATTAAAAACGGGCAAGAACGGACTTACAATCGAGCTTGAAAGTTGGCCAAAACCCTAGCTATGGAGACCCTTCAATTTTAAGGGATGAAATTAAAAAGATGAACATCTTTTCTTTTAGTTATTTTGGCTTTATTTTCCAAATGACCAAAATGCCCTTCATGCATAACTTTAAAATTTCACCCTACCATGTCCATTTCTGTCCACTAACTTAAGTAATGGTCTAATTACCATCCAATGACCTCTAATTTAACATTTCATAGCAATTAGATACCTCTAGCTTCTAGAACTCAAGTTTGACACTTTTTGCAATTTAGTCCTTTTTACTAAATTGAGTGCTCAAACGTCAAAATTTTCGAACGAAATTTTCACAGAATCAATGCACAGAACTGTAGACCATAAAAATATAAGAAAAATAAAATTTTCTGCATCAAATTTGTTGTCTCGAAACCATTGTTTTGACTAGACCCAAAATGGGCTATTACAACTCTCCCCCTTTAGGGATTTTCATCCCTGAAAATCTTACCAGAAAATAGGTTTGGGTACTATGTTCTCATAGCTTTGTCGGGTTCACACATAGCCTCTTCAACCCCATGTCATTGGCATAAAACTTTAACTAGGACTATACTTTTATTTCTCAACTGTTTAACTTCTCGAGCTAAAATCTTGATTGGTTCTTCACCATACATCATATCCGGTTGAATCTCAACCTCTGTTGGTGAAATCACATGTGAGGGGTTAGAATGGTATCGTCGCAACATCGACACATGAAACACATTATGAATCCTTTCCAACTCTGTCGGTAAAGCAAACTGCTATGCCACTAGCCCTATTCTTTCAATATCCTCATACGACCCGATGAAACGTGGACTTAACTTGCCTTTACGGCCAAATCTTAGAATCTTCTTCCATGGAGATACTTTTACAAATACTTTATCACCAATCTGAAATACAATCTCTTTTCTTTTCAAATCTTCGTATGACTTTTGTCGATCTGAAGCACCTATTAGGCAATAAACCCCGTGAATCTGTATTACCAAGTGTCGATCTGAATTACCTTTACTTTTTTTTCGATTTCTATAACCAAATAAACCCCGTGAATCTGTCTCTTACTAAGCTCTGTCCAATACAACAGGGTTCGACACTTGCCGGCATACAATGCTTCATAGGTGCCATCTTTTTACTCGACTAAAAGTTGTTATTTTAAGAAAATTCGACCAATGGTAGATATTTCTCCCAACCACCTTCAAATTCTAGAACACAACATCGGAGCACATATTCAAGAATCAGAATTACTCTTTCGGTGTGACAGCCCAAAACTGACCCTAGTCGGGAAGTGGTTTCGGGACTGCTAAACCGAGTCTTATAAATAATTAAAAGTTATATTCTGTGTTTATGATGTGAGTAAATGCATGTGTGAAAGTCTCATGCATTAATTTGATCATCTTTATGTGAATTTATTAATATGGACTTATATGAAACTTTGTTTGAAAGTGAGAGGTTAATTTTACAATGGTCTAATAGTACATGCATTGAAAGGAGTGGTTTTGCATGTCAATTTACCCATGATAAACATGGTGGCCGGCCAAGGAAGGAATATGCTCCACTAATTCAAAAATTAAAATAATTTTGTATTAACAAATGATTTAATAATTGATATTAAAGGAATTATAGAATTAAAGGAAATAATATAATGAGAAGTGGGAGGAGAAACCAAAGTGTTTCATCTTTACTTCTCCATTGCCGAAACTAGAAGAAAGAAAGAAGAAAAACTCTTGTTGAATTTCGGCTAAGGTGTTTTGATACAAAAAGGTATGTTTTATGCCACTCTTGAAAATGTATGCATAATTTGGAGGATTGGTTTAAAAGCTACTTGAATCTTGGATTGAAATTAGGTTATTTATGAGGGTTGAATTTCGGCCTAGGAGCTTAAAATTTTTAGTAGAAGTTTTGATGACATTAGATGGATAGTTAGGTTGGATGTGTTAAATTGTTAATTGTTTTAGCTTGAAAGTTAAGGTTAATATGGCTTATGGGATTGCCGAATCTAATTTAGGGAGAAAGAAAAATATATGTATTCGGTTATGCTATTGATTCTTGGGGGATAATGTTTAATGTATTTTTGTTTATGTTTTATAAAAGCACTAGTAATTGAATTTGAGAAATTTTAACTTGTTGATGGGAGGTGTTGAACGTGATATTCGGATGTGTTTCAAGGAATGACATTAGGGTAGCTAGAGTCTAAGAACTTTCGGTCAAGGACTATTGTGTGAGCAAATTCGGTATAAAGGTTTAAATGTTAATTGCATTGTATTTAATGTTTAAAGAATAGGTAGTAGCTAATTAAGTTAAGAAGGCTGGAATTTCTTTTAAGGGAGGTGTGACCTTAACATGAACAAAATAGAATCAGCCTTAAGCTTGACTAAATGGTTCGGTTATTATTAGCTTAGAAGAAACCTATATGAAATTGTTGATATATGGTGAATTGGTAGTAATCTACTTGGGACAGCAGTAGTAAGGTGATTTTCGAAAATCGCCATAATTTGTAGGAGTTGAATTAGAAGCTGAGTGAATTATGTCATTAAAGCTTCAAGGGTCTATTTTCTTACAAAAGAAACTATAGAAACAAAAGAGTTACCGATCTAGAGATATTTGAAGTATTGTGGGGCTGAGTCAAAATGACTGCTGGATTCCCTGTTCTGTTTTTAGAAAATCATTATAAATTGTACAAAAATAGTTATAAGATAAAATTTATATGCTTAGACTCCTTAATGAGTCTAGTTTCAAATGAGATTAAATACAACACATTTGGAATTCTGTAAAGTGAGAAATTGGATTCGTAGTGAAGAGTGGTCAGAATAGTCAAACAGTGAAACAGGGGAAACTTTAAGAAAAATCTGGTATTGATTGGACAAGCCTAAAATTCTGAAAATTTTATGGGTGGAGATATACGAGTCTATATTCAGGGAAAATTAACGGCAAGTGATTTGGAGTCTAGTAGCTCCAGTTATAAGTAATTTAGTAACTACTGCTCAGGAAAACAGCTCGTAGTGAATATGTGATTTTGTTGTAAACATTAATGAAGTTTGCCGATGATTATTTATTGATTAATATAAAGCTTACTATAATCTATGTGTGTGAAAGTCGGATCAATATATATATTATTCTGAAAGTAATACTTGAATAGTCGATTAATGACTATTTTAAATTTTGTTGAACTTAAGCTCAAGAGCAAAGGGGAACTAGATCCGATAAAGGGAAGGAAAAGTAATTGAATAGCCGTTGAAGTCGTTCGACGACATTTGAGGTAAGTCTTCGAGTAATGACCCTACTTGAATTATATTGAAATGAATAGTCATACTATGACGGATAGTCGAATGTGCTTAGAGACTATGTTATAAAGCCAATTGAAATTATGCTCTTTGTGTGCGGCTACTGAGCCGAAATTTGAAAGGTTTAATAAATGTTTTGTGTTTGAGCCTTAGTAACGAAGAAATGATATGGATGTGTTATGATTATTGATATATGTGTGCATGAGCATGGAATAAAAAAAAAAAAAAAAAAAAAAAAAAAAAAAAAAATGGGGATATCGGGCTAAGAAGCAATTGAAATATATCCGGGCTAAGACCCGAAGGCCAGTATTATGGGTAGACCGAAGCAATTATCGAATGATATCCGGGTAAGGATTATCAGTTATTCGGAAGGGCAATGTGTCCTGTATTCGGTTAAATACCGAAGAAACTTGGGTTTGAATGTGAGCGTTTTGTGCTGTAACTAATTCAATAAATATGCTCGACAACCCGAACGATAAGGTATGTTTGCATGTGCATTGGAAAAGTCGATTCGTTTTAAATAGTATTCGTGCGATCGGCTAACGAATTTTCGGCTTTTAGAAAGGTTGATACCTTGTGTATATATGTTGATGAAGTGTGAAGTAAGTATGATTATGAGAATGTGTGTTAATAAAATGACTTAGTTAGCTATGTGAATGTAATACTGTAGTCAAAGCCGATTTCATTACTTGAGACTTACTAAACTTAAAATGCTTACCCGGTTGCTTTGGCTCTCTGTTTTATGATTTTGTTCGTTAGCTTGGATTCGGGATCAGCGAAGTCGAAGTATCACTAAAGTTTTGTATTTTGTGACTCTGTTGATGTATGGC